>NW_007249797.1:625795-635795 GCF_000164805.1 Carlito syrichta | reverse complement strand
AGAAGGACGACCATGTGCCCCATCCCCCCAATACCTTGTAATTATTTCTCTCATAGCACAGTAAAAAGCCTCTTCCATGTATTTGGGTAAGCTGTTTGAGAGCAGAAAACATTTCTGATTCATCTCAATTTCCCTGGGTGTTAGCATAGTGCCTGGCACATAGTAATTACCAAAAAATGCTAGTAAAAAAAGAAATGACTTTTTCCATGAGCAAAAACAACCAAAAAATATTGAAATATTGATTTAAAATGTAGATGTGGTGGTAAACTCTCTGCTACTGGAAATATTCTTTGCAGAAGTTCAGTAACTGTCAGGAAGTTAAGAAGTATTCCGTGCATTTGCTGATGGGTTACTCAAAGATTCTTTGAAGAAGAAAATAAATATCAGAGAAATACTAGATTGGGTGAGACAAGTTTATATTCTGTAAACTAAACTCAAGTTACAAGAAGTTCATATCTAGCCTTTTAAACTTCTTGTCCCCACGTCATACTCCTCTTCCTTGATTTACTTTTCAGACTTTATTATCTCACATAATATTTATTTAATGTTTACCTTGTTAATATTTTTCTCCAATTGTTCCTCAAGTGTGTAGGGATTATTGTCTGTTTAGTCTGCCGCAGTAGACAGTGCATAGCACAGTGCCCAGCATGAGGAAGTGCTAATAAATATTTGTTCAACTAATGATGTCTGCAGTCTTGCCATAGGTGTGAAAATGACCAGTGATTGTGTGTTTATTGTGTGGTTGAAAATTTTTCTGGCATTTTAAATTACAGAAGGCGTTACGACCGGATATGGGCTATAATACATTAGCCAACTTTCGAATAGAAAAGAAAATTGGTCGCGGACAATTTAGTGAAGTTTATAGAGCAGCTTGTCTCTTGGATGGAGTACCAGTAGCTTTAAAAAAAGTGCAGGTAAGATGATTTTAATTCTGTAAATCAATGTCAAATTATACTGTGTTAATAATCGAGAAAATTGTATTCCAAATGATTGAATAGTAATAGCCTTAAGTTGAGAAAGCTGGGAAAGAATGAATATTTTATTTTAAAAGCCTGAATTTAGAGTAGTATAGACTAGAAGCTTTTATTGTGACATTATTTCTAAGTTTTAAAAATTGTGCTGGTATTGACCCTAGAAAAACCTCTACAACTTTAGATTTTTAAGAGAGAGATTTGAGTTATCACCATTACTTCTAACCGGACACTTAACCAGATGTTGAATTCTCATTTGAAGTTCTACAACTATAGGCATCACAGCCAGAAACTGAGCTCACAAAATGTATTGCCTGAAGTTAATAAATGGCAGTCAAACTATACCAGCAACAAATGAAAGGAAAATGAAGTGAACTATATTTACTTGGAAATAAAAAATGAGGTAAATAAAATGAGAGGATTGACATCTGACTTCAAATTTCCATATTTTATTTGTATCATTCCGGAATCAGCTTTGCTTTCTGATCCAGACTTTTTCCTGTCTTTCTCAAAGTCATGTATCTTGCTTCAGTTCCTCTTACCAAAACCTACGCTGACTCTGGGGTTTTAGTCCCACTGAGCTACCCTGGAATCCTTACTTACCAGAGCCCTGAAAGTTACGCTTTCCCTAATAGCATCCTCTGACCCAGAAAGTACTTACTTGTCTGTCTGCCTCGAGTGTATATGACATCAAACATTTTTCCTCTTTTTAATTGAATGGTGATTATTGTTCACACCTGCCGTAAACTTCCCGTTTTGCTCTGCAACCCTGATAGCTTTTTTCTGCAACGACCTGTGAAACTTAAATTTTCTCTTATTTTTTTAGCTTCCTAAAGTATATCAGACATTACAGAGATGAGTAGTTTTCATTTACATTTAAAAATGAAATAACAAACAATATGAAAGGTTTTATGTGATATATAGTATATTGGATATAAACGATAATAGAGTTATCATCATATCCACAACCCAGCTTAAGAAATAAACATTAAAAAATACATTTGACTTGTGTTTGCTGCTTCCTTTCTTCAGAGGAAACCGTATTTTGAATTGAATGTTTATCATTCCTTTGTTTTTCTTTATGGTTTTTTCCACATTGCTGTGAATTTCTAAAATAAAGCATATTGTTTACTTTTACATTTTTTGAACTTTATATAAATTAAGCATATTTTATATACACACAGCTTGCTTTGTTTACATTGCATCATGTTTGAGCAATTAATCCATGCTGGTGCATGTGACTTTTTGCTGCTGTACAATACCCATGTTGTTCTTGTTGCTTGTTGTTTAAGTTGTTTACAGTTATTTGCGATTATAAAGAATACTTCTATGATATTTCTGTATATTGCCTGGCATACACATACAATGATTTCTCTTTTGTTATTGCCTAAGATTGGAAATGACAAGCCACAGGGGATGTGTGTGTACAAGTTAATGCCAAGTTGTTTTTCAAAGTTGTGCCAGTTTACTTTTTCACCAGCAGTTTATAAGGTCTGCAGTCTTCTTTCTTTTAATATGCCAATCAGAGCTTCAGAAAACACAATATGAAATGCAGATTGTGTTTCTGAAACAGGTGACTCTTGGAATAATTATTCCCTCACAAAAATTCTTTGATTCATTTTAAAAAATGTATTAACTTTCTACTATGATCTCTGAGCAATGAGGGAAATAAAAAAAGAAACTAGTGGTATTATTCCTGCCCCCCAGGGGAAAAAGAATCTATCTAGAACAATTAAATGTTAAACCCTGTGGCATGGAATCCTGATTTAAATAGGAGTTCACAGGATGGAGATGTCAATTTGAACTGTTGAAATTGATGGAATTGGAACTTAAGCCTGGCTATAAATGTGAGACCAGATTGTGGACTGCATTGGAGCCAGGCAGGGAATTTGAACTGTAGGCAAGTAAGGATTCACTATAGACTCTCAAGTAGGGTAATATTCTTCAAAATGTATTATTTTTAAAATAAAATTACAAATTCATCATACAGAATAGACTGGAGAGAAGATAGCTACCCTTTTGCCTCAGGTAGTCAAGATGGAAGGATGGATAGATTGAGAAAGCCATTTGGAGGTCTCTGGGACCTTCTTGGCTCTGTTCACCTTCTCACCGATTCTGAGTATGGAAAAGAGACAGTGTTCAATTCTGTCTCTAGTGATTTTTTTTTTTCTCTAGCAGAACCTTGTCATTAGAAATAGTTAGGAAAAAAAGAAGAGAAGGGAGGAAGGGATGGAGGGAGAAAGAAAACAGCTCTTTTCTTCATTTTTCTTCCCATTGATTGGAGGTTTGAAGAGGCATGAGTTAATTTGCGTAATTACATTTCCATTCAGTATTAATTAGATATCTCTCTCCAACCACCTCTGTTTTACACTGTTAAACCTCAAATTACTGTGAGAAGTTAAAATTTATTCTTTTGGATTATGACATTTCTCTCTGCTTTGTTAAGTGTTGATATTGTGGCACCGTCTGGTTGAAATGTAACTTCTTTATTGAAGAGAGAAAGGATGTTGTGAAGATATTCTTAGCTTATTTAATTAGGGAACAGTGTCTTAAACCTTTGTGAGGAGAAATATATTTGCATTTTAGACATGTTATTGATTCTCATGATGTATTACACTTGTGCTGAACAAGAAAGCCCATGGTATTTTTTTTTAAGTCATCTCTGCAGCTTAAAATAAAAATGTTTAAAAATATTGTTAACCAGGCCATTTTCCTTTCTGACGAATAGTAACCTGACTCTTTAAAAAAATTCTAAAGAACAAATATTGAATTTCCTCATGCAGCTTATTATTTTAAGGCTACATTACTTGTCTCAAAGGCTGTATTACTGTTCCCAGCTCTGTTAGAATCTTTTTTGAATACTTTGGCTGAGTTCATAAGATAAAGTGTTGCTTTTATAATTAATTTCGCTGCTTACAAATCTTTAATAAGATGCTTTAGACCTACCGTCCAGATTCCTCAGCTTAGTTTTCAAGACCCTTCTTACTTCATCCCAGCCCATCTGGTCCACTTATTCAGGGCCTCCAAAAAAAGATGGGCTCCAAAATCATAAGCTCTTGTGACTTTCCTACAGGTTTGCCTGTTACCTATATGTAGAAAAAGGAATATATGTCGCTTTTTTGAAATCACAAAGGGATCTGAGAGCCACAGCTATAAGTATAGGGCAACATTAACCAGTCATTCTGAAAATTACCATCCCATTATGGTTTATTTGCAAAAAAATAAGATGATACCTTAACTCATGTAACAATTTTGAAATTCCAGGCATCAACTTTGCTTCCCTCTCTTCTTGCCTCTGTCTTTGATATTTCCCTTCCTGTAGATCATTGAATTCATCCACCAGTATTTTTTATTCACCTAGAATTCATTGGCCAGTATGTAAAGCTTTGGGAAGACTAGGATAAACATAGTGGGACTCCTGGGATTCCAGTGAGGGTACAACAGAGACACCTCTAAAATCGTGAGCTGGGCCCTGTGATGGGAGCAGCCTTGAGCAGAACAGGTGTGAGGAGGAGGTAGAAAGATTTCACAAAGGATGTGAACTGGGTCTCAAAACCTTAGTTCTTTCTGTTGGAAGATTATTAAAAATTTGTTTTGATCTGGTACATACAATCTCTATTTTATTATCTTTAGCTCATTGATTAGAGCTATATAATTGGAGTTGGTTTTTGTTTTGTCAATCTAATGAAATAGTGTTATAGTAGTATGAGTTTTGAGTCTGTTTCTCAGTTCTTTTACTATCCTTACCCTAATTTTTTAATAGTAAATGAGGTATTTTGATCCTTAGTTCATTAGTGCTTAATGTCTGTTTGCTTATTCTTAAATTATATGTCCAGATAACATCTTACTGTATGACATCCAGTGTCAGTAAGGTTTTTCTGTTTTGTTTTGTTTTTTTAGAACGAAAAGCTAAAAGACATAATTCATGTACATTTACAAACAGACATAAAGTGACTGTGTTTTGTTCAAATTCACCTTTTTTGATCTGGGTGATCTCGGGGTGGCGGGGTGGGGGGTGTAGGGGGGTTGGGGGGATTGGGGGTGGAACTTCCTGAAAGGAGAAGTATTCTTTGATGTCCAATGCTTTCCTTTTATATGCTTATATATGCTTGATTGTTATATATGCTTATATATGCTTGATTGTTCTTTTAAAGCATTAAAGTATTTGTCGGCCAGGCATAGTGGCTTGTGTCCATAATCCCAGCACTTCGAGCAGCCAAGGCAAGAGGATCACTTGAGCTCAGAAATTTAAGACCAGCCTGGGCAACATAGTGAGGCTTTGTCTCTACAGAAAATAAAAAAATTAACTGGGTGTGGTGGCATATGCCTGTAGTCCCAGCTACTTGGGAGGCTAAGGTGGAAGGATTGCCTGAATCCAGGATATCAAGGCTGTGGTAAGCCATGATTGAGCCACTGAAGTCCAGCCTGGGTGACAGAATGGGACCCTGACTCAAAATTTAAAAAATAAATAAAGCATTTGTCAAGAAAATAATTTTTTAAAATTATATTAATATGTATAACTTGCTTTTTTGCATATATTAATTTAAATTCTAAATTCTGCATGTTTGCATGTAATTAAAAATTAGATTATGTGTAATTAGAACTTTGTGGATAATGATGGCTTCCTCCGTAGCACATAGAATGATTTTAATGTATTCTATAGCCATATATTCAGTCTTTTTTTCAGTGTTCATTATGATTACTTAGTTTACTTCGTAGCGTTTATAAACTTCTTCATTTAATCTCAGTAGACTTCCTTTCAAACTTCCACTTGTTAACTGGATAAATGAAAATTAGAAGCATTTAAGAATAATCTATAAATTATATTTTTAAAAATTAGAGAATAACTTTGTAAATTGTTAGTTTTACTTATCAAGGTAGGATAAGTTTTTATCTTACAAATTAAAGCTTTTAAATTTTATTCACTTGTACTTACAATCTTCTTTAAGCATTCCTAAGCCTATAAGAAATACAGTAAATTTTTAGACTTATTGAATGGTTAATATTTGGGGGTTATAATGAATCACCATATATGGCATAAACAGATTACTAATGTTAAAATGTTTAAGTGATACAGTAGGCATCATTTAGGGTTTTGTTTTCTTTTGTTTTTATGTTCCAGACTTTTTTTTCTTTAGCATCTTATGGTTCCATACTAGGATAATGCAGGTTTTGACATACACAATTTTTAAATTATAAACTCATCTAGTGGTCTGGCCAGGTGAATAAATATAATTGAAGTGACTTTTTATTTATGCTGTTGATTCTTATGATATTATTTAACATAAGGTATGGAGTGGCAGTGAAATGCAAGCCCTAATAATGATGATTCTACTGACCTACTATGTGGCAGGCACTGTACTGAACACTAAGGACATAATAATTGAGTTCAACATTTTTGTAGGGAAGAGAGACAATAAATCCAATAATTATAACCAAAAAGGGGGTGATTGTGTTGTGCTATTATATACAAACTAGGTGGAAAAAGAGAGCTTTTTAGGTACAGAGTTTTAGGTAGAGTGTTTAGCAAAGGCTTCTCCAAGGATGTGAAATTTAAGCTGAGGTGGAAGATAAATATTGTCATCTGAACAGTAGGAATAAGGTTCTAGCTATAGAGAACAACAAAGATAAAGGGTCTGAACAATAGGATGGATTTACAGTATACAAGAACAGACCATTGTGATCTCAGTAAATGGAGTGAGGGAGAGAAGTAGCATAGAGTTTACAGAGATAGATGGCAACCACCTTTTTTAGGGTCTTGTTGGCAAGCCGTGGAGACATGTTTATATGGTATGTGTTATAAAGTAATAAATAGCCATTGAAGGAGTTTAATTTAGAAGGTAACTGATAAACCTTTTTTTTAAAGATTGTGCAGACTGCCGTGTAGAAAATGGATTCATCCTCTTTAGTATATAAAAATAATAATGTCAATAATCACAGTTGAAAATTTTCAGCTATTAAATAAATAATATTGTTAACAATATGAATAAGAATTGCAAAATAGTATATTTAAAAAATTTTGTCAACATTAGAGCCAAAAGGATGTATAAAAGCAAATAAAGAGATACAAAATCTTCCATATTAGAGGCAGGTCTGAAGAGGCAGTACCTCTGACCTATTTTCTACACGTAGTTCTTCAGTTACTATTCTTTAAATGACTCTGGCTTTATCTCTGACATTCCCATTTTCCTCACAGCACACTGCCGTGTAAGATGATTTTCCTTTCTTGCCTTAGGGTCAGTAGAAGC
This sequence comes from Carlito syrichta, assembly GCF_000164805.1. Lineage (NCBI taxonomy): Eukaryota > Metazoa > Chordata > Mammalia > Primates > Tarsiidae > Carlito > Carlito syrichta. The sequence continues at coordinate 628,576 of NW_007249797.1, read as the reverse complement.
ATCATTATTAGGGCTTGCATTTCACTGCCACTCCATACCTTATTCTCTATCAATAATCTCACCCTTCATTTTCTTCTCCTCCTCCTTCTCCTTTTTTATTTTTTATTTTTAAGAGTCTCCCACTCTCTCCTAGGTCGGAGTGCAGTAGTGCAATCTAAGCTCACTGCAGTCTCGAGCCCCTGGGCTCAAGGGATCCTCTGCCTCAGTCTCCTCAGTAGCTGGGACTACAGGCATGCGCCACTGTGCCCGCTTGCCACTCCATGTTTGAAGCCAGTGCTATCCAGCTAAATATGTTTTCTGTTCTTGTCCCTTATCTGATCAGGAGAAGGAATCGATACCTGTCACATGGAAGACAGGGCTACTCAATTTAGGGACATGCTGCTTAAGTCGTTTATCCACCCTCTATAAACTGGTGAGGCCCAGGAGGTATTTGGGTAAGATTTCCTAATTTGTAAGGTATATTTTAAATGAAATATACCAGATTCTGGGATTGACAGTAGTCAATACCCACCTGGGGGGGGGCACACTTCATCAATAAGGGTACCTGCACAATGAACACTTGTATACCTAACCCTGAATTGTACCCCACAATTTCAAAATAAAAATTAAAAGAGAAAAAAAAGAAATATACCAGGTTTATCACACTCTCTCAGTATATATTTTTAAGTACATCCTTTGCTGCATTTTAAGTGACTGTTCTTTAACAATTTAACATATGCCTTTTTAAGGACATTTTTGTTCAGTTATTTGAAGGACTGTCTTTCCTTTCCAAGATTTCTAGTGTTAATACTTTCAGTTTCATTAGTTATGAGTAATTTTGACAAAATTTTAAGATGACAGAAGAAAACCTTTAAAATGATTCTGAGAATACCAAGAATTTATCAGCGGGTACTCGTCTAACCTCCGCTCATAACCTTGCTCTTACTAACCATAAAATAAATTTAAAAAAAAAACCCAAAGAAACTTTGGTAGGACTGAAAAAGATGCCTTCTGAAGACTTGCTTGTACCTATTTTATGTAAGAGATTTTTACAAAATCCAGATTTTTTCCCCCTCTCATATGTTTTGCCTTTTCTTGCTCATGAAATCATCAGACAACATTGATCTATGTCTGGGAGGATTCAGTATTTATTTTTGTCTTGACTTGTTGGCTAAGAAAAAGAAAAGATAAGATACTTCTGAATTTCCAGTTAAATGTATTTTGCTCAGAATTTAGTTTTACCTTAAAATATGCCAGCAATGCTTATTAATCCCAGTGTTAGAGGAATGACTTTTGATATTATTGAAAATCCAGATAAAAATAAAAGTTAATTTATTATTCTAAATATTTAATTATAAATTGAATTAAGTACTTATGATTTCTATGTAGGATGTTTCTATGTTTTTTAAAATCTAGGTATGTGTTCTAAAGCTCTTATACACATTTTATTCTCACCTCACTTTTTTAAGGAAAATATTTTTTTCATTATAGAGGCATTGATTAATGAGAGATTAGATTTATATCTGTTTTCAAGTTTTTTACTTTCTTCATTCAATAGTACTATGCTAGTATTATCCTTTCTCTGTCTCTTTAAAAAAAAAAATTCTGGAATTCCATCAAAATCTATGACAGTTAAAGTTTTGTGTTTCCCAGCCTATCTTAGAGTTTTCTCAAGTCCCTTGTGACTAGCAACTCCTGGGAATGCATCAGCATTCATGATTTTAGCAAGAATTCATTATTTCTCTTGCCATTGTGATTTCTAAGAACAGGTAGTCTGGGTATGTATTTCATATCTATAACTAATATCAAGTTTAATTTTTTTCTATTTACATAAATGTTATTGTTTAACATGTTAGATAGTAGCAACATCTTTTTTTATTTTAAAGATGTGGGATACATTTCAGGATTAGGTACATAAGTGGTCATCATACTGGTGAAGTTTGGGCTTCCAGTTGGTCCTTACTTTGCCTGGTTTGGGATCAGGCATCCTTATTAGTGTTATGTGTCCCCCAACCTCCTTCCCCTGGCAGAGACACACTACTGCCAATCCCTTTCATGTAGTATTCTGAAAACATTTATCAGAATACTACATGAAAGGGATTGGCAGTAGTGTGTCTCTGCCAGGGGACAGAGTGAGAACATGTGGTACTCAGTTCTTTGAGTGAGAACATGTGGTACTCAGTTCTTTGAGTGAGAACGTGTGGTACTCAGTTCTTTGTTTCTGTGATAGATCACCGAGTATGATGGACTCTAAATCTATTCAAGTTGCTGTGAAGTCCATAATTTTGTCCTTTTTTATAGCTGCATAGTAGTCCATCGTGTATATGTACTACATTTTTTAAATCCAGTCCACCTTCAATGGGCAGCACAGGTGATTCCATAACAACATCATTTTTATGGCATCCATCATTTGGTAGTTTGGGGAATGAATGACTTTTCTATGGGAAATTGCTAAATGTAAAACTTATTATTTGAAGCAAAGAATTTTGATTTTACTTATTTTTTTAAAAAAAATTTCTAAAGGCTACTACCCTTTCCTGTGTATAAATTAAGTATTGAGAGCCCTGCCAGCCATGCTTCACCTTTGTTGAGGTTCTCACATCATTTTGTACAAAGAACACTTAGAAGTGGCATGCTCTTTTTTTGTTCCAGTCTCATTCTGCACCTGACTGTGTACATTTTATTTTATTTTATTTTTGAGTTGGAGTCTCACTCTGTCGCCCAGACTGGAGTGCAGGGGCTGCTTCCAGCCACTGCAGCCTCGACCTGCTGGGCTCCGGCAATCCTTCCGCCTCAGCCTTC
>NW_007249797.1:527502-625656 GCF_000164805.1 Carlito syrichta | reverse complement strand
GGGTCTCGAACCCGCGGGCTCAGGCAATCCACTCAACTCAGCCCTAATTTTTGATTTATTATAGCGACAAGGTCTTGCCAAGTTGCCCGGGCGGGTCTCGAACCCATGGGCTCATGCAATCCACTCGCCTCAACCTCCCAAAGTGCTTGGATTACAGGCCGAGCCACCGAGCCCAGCCAACTGTGTGCATTTTAAAAGACTACATGGTGTTTTCTTAATTGTATCTGTAATAAAATCTAATAACAAGATGGTCTTCTTCAGCATGGGTTTATAATAGAAAGCATGGATATTAATAAGAAAGCATGATATTAATAATTTAAGCTTGTCTGTACTTAGGATCGGGTTATTCATATTAATCATCTGTGTGTACAGTAAAACTAATGCTCTTGGAGACAATTTTGGTATACTGTATAAGGTTTTTCCTTCTTCAATAAGTGGTGTTGGTATACTGTACTAAAACCTATACTGTATAAGGTTTTTCCTCAATAAGTGACATTACACTGTGCATTAATACTGGGAGTATTTTCTTTTTAACCCCTGCTATTGGTGTCCATTTATATCTAACCTATTATTGCACTTCACCAAAGCTTGATATGTACAAGAACTTGATGATTGTCAAAAAATAGCTTACTAGGTATTTTATGTGAACTTTGTGATAGTGATTTGCCACTCATAGTCTTTCCTTCCCCCAAACTCCCTACTTTTTTCTTTCTTTTCTGTTCTGTTTCATTCTTTTCCACTCTGTTTCTTACTAAAGTCATGCTAATTAGCATAAATTCACTGTGGCTAAGATGGTTAGGATTATTACTAGTGGAGAAAAGAAAAGTTACTATTTCTACTACATGTACCAGCTCACATATTTCTTTTTGTTATTTGATTAAGTTTAACTTTGATATCATCCAGTTCTCCCTCTTTTTGGAAACCATTAACTAAGATGCTATATTTTTTCAAATCTTAACAGTATACATTGCTCAACTGAGTTACATTAAAACTTGCAAAACATAGCCAGGCTCGGTGGCTCAGCCTGTAATCCCGCGCCTTTGGGAGGCTGAGGTGAGTGGATTGCCTGAGCCCACGGGTTCGAGACCCGCCTGGGCAGCGAGACCTCATCTCTACAATAAATCAAAAAATTAGCTGGGCGTGGTAGTGTGCTCCTGTAGTTCCAGCTACTTGGAAGCCTGGGGTGGAAGGATTGCGGAGCCCAGCAGGTCGAGGCTGCGGTGGCCGGGAGCGGCCACTGCACTCCAGTCTGGGTGACAGAGTGAGACTCCAACTCAAAAACAAACAAACAAACAAACTTACAAAACATAAAATTGATACCTGAAGTTTTCATTAGAAATAGGAGAACCAAAATAAGTTGAAGACTATGTAGAAATATAGAAACTACTTTGCTATAGTGTTAGGTGAAAAAGCATACACAATTTTATATACTGCTGTTATTTTCACTATGTAAAAAGCACTGTCAATTGTATGAGAAATGGAAGGAACTGAACTAAAATTCTTTAAGGCCGTGAGTTTATAAATTTTATTTTTGTTTGAAAGTTTTATTTAATAGCCTCACATTGCCTCTTTAATTAAGAGAAAAGTGGAACCTTTGCATCTTTGGATATTAAGAATGCTATCCAGCAAAAGTTGCCTCTGTAATTATACACCTTTACTTTCTCTATACTTTTATGAATTAGCTATCTCTTATTCTGCCTGGTAGAATCCTATAATTCTTTCAAGGTTTAGCTCTGATGAGACTCCTCCTACATGGGAGAGTCCTTCTTTAGGTTTTGATACTACGTTTTGCACACATATATTTTAGTACTTGTTAGTTGTGCGTGTGTTAGACTTCATGTCAGGCTGACCAATGGAGAAAACACTGACTGTGGAGCTGGCTTCAAGTCCTGATTCTCTCCTTTACTAGTTGTATGACCCTAAGAGTATTATTTAACCTCTTTGAACCCCAATCCTCATTTTAAAATTAGAACCAATAATACCTATCTGATAATATTGCGGTGAGGATTAAAAAGCATCATTTTTAAAAAATGCGTCATAAATAAAGAGGCTAGCACTCTCTCGTAGGTGTTCAATAACTCCTTCCCTAGTTAAAAAGAATTGGATAATACCATTCCTTTCAAGTCACACCTACTTTCTCTGGGATGTATTGACTGGCTGAATCAGGGAGACTTGATCAAGTTGATTACTAAAAATGTTATTAATTTTTAAAATTTGTTATGTGACTAATATTTTAATCAGGTTGCAGTATTGTCTTAGTCAGATATTTCTTTTTGCAGTATCTAAGATACTGCTTTTTTTACTTGTTTATTTTGCACACATTGAGAACCTAGAGAGATTTCCATGTTTTCAGAGGCATACAAAATATCCTTTGGTTATATTATTTATTTTTATGTTTTTCACATTAAACCAGTATCTCTCCATCTTTTTTTATTATCATCCCCAACCTGCTTCTTTAGATGTTTTTTCCTCTCCCCACCCATGAAGTTTAAATACCACAAATACAGTATATCTGTTTATGTATAGTACTTTATGTGCATCTATTCTTTATATTTAAAAAGAGTAAGCTGGGCTCGGTGGCTCAGCCTGTAATCCCGCGCCTTTGGGAGGCTGAGGTGAATGGATTGCCTGAGCCCGCGGGTTCGCGACCCTCCTGGGCAGTGAGACCTCATCTCTACAATAAATCAAAAAATCATCCAGGTGTGGTAGCGCATGCCTGTAATTCCGGCTACTTGGAAGGCTGAGGTGGAAGGATCGCCGGAGCCCTGCAGGTTGAGGCTGTGGTGGCCGGAAGCGGCCACTGCACTCTAGTCTGGGCGACAGAGTGAGACTCCAACTAAAAAAAAAAAAAAAGTAAAATTTTGTCAGACTTCTTAAAGAACCAGTTTTTACCCTTGGAGTGATAAAACCTCTCATCAAGAAGGCATGCATTAGATTCTACGTTTAGACATGACTTAAAAAAGATTAATGATTCTGTGGTTGGGTTCTAATTGGATAACTGAGAATGAGTTCTGATTGCTTTGTTGATTAGCTTTGTGACCTTTGTCAGTCTCTGAAGCTTTCTAATATCCTTTGCTTCATCTGTAAAATGGGGATACTACTATTATCATCCTCATAAGGATTAAATGAGAATTCAGTGAGGTAGTTCATGCAATACAATATACATTTAGCATACAGTAATTGTTTTCTATATATCAGCTATCATTTTTGTAATTTAATAATCAACAGCTTTCATTTTGTTCATTGGAACTTAAGACCTGAGTGTCAAGAGATATCTAGCAGTTCTCTTTTTTTATTTTTTAATACTGATTACCTTTGGAGGGAAAAATGTTTAAGCTGTTTTGGTAAAATGAGATAAAGCACCTATAGATTTCAATAACTAAAAGCCAATCAGAAACAAAATTTCTTACTGTGTATATAATTGTATGTAGAGTATTATAATGAATTTGCATGGTAGCTTGAACCATAGGTTATTTTATTAAATAATTCTGAATTCTCTTTTTAGATATTTGATTTAATGGATGCCAAAGCGCGTGCTGATTGCATCAAAGAAATAGATCTTCTTAAGGTAAATAATGAACTATTGACTATTTTGACATAACTGAGTATTTTGAAAACTAATTTTTAAAAAGTAAAATGTCACACTTATAAGCAAAAGGATTTTTAATACTTACGCTACACTGATTTCAAGTAACGTTATATAAGTTTTAATCTCAGTCTATTGAAGAATATATTTATGTTTTGGGTTTGTTGTAAAATAATTTAATCAGAACATTTGGTAGGATCAGCTTTTTGTTTTTCTCATTTCAAACTAGGAAATAGATAAGATGGTCATAAAACATTGAAGAAATTTTTTTCTTGATCATCCCAACAAGAAATATTCTAAAGGTTAAGTAGTATAAATGCATATTAGTATTACCTTAAGATGTATTATATTGTGAACGTGGACTAATCCAAATGGTTCGCATGCTTTTTATAATGTTTCTGAATTTTTTTTCCATGTTTAGGAAGGGTGGATGTGAAGAGTATGTTAGGAATTAACTTTTTAGTTTCTCATCCACTAAGACTATGACAGATTTCATTTACCTCTTCACTGCTTCTTCTCTAGTGAAGTTTCTTTTGAGAAATGCTGTGGCTTATGTTATATTTTAAACTTTTAGGCAAGATTGAGTGTCTTCTATGCCATCCATTTGTATGAGTTCCTAAAATGAATGAGATTTATCCAAAAAGATGAGTAATGTCAAAACAAGCTATGCTTTCTGACTGCTCTGTTGCTTGTTATTTCTTGGCAAATGAAGTAACTGGCTTACATGTATATTAACTTCTACTATAGAAATAACATGTCATCACAGAAAGTATGCGGAGAAAACTATAAGTAGAAAGAAGAAAAGAAAGTCACTTATATTTCTTGAATAATTTCTCTGAGAAACTATCTTGTGCTAACTTGTTTAAAGGTTGGACAAATGTAGAGTTTTTCTTAGTGATGGTTTTAGAAATCAATTCACAAATATAAATCTGGTATTCTTATATTATTTGACATAAAAGCAATACTATAGATATAGTATAGTAAATACCTGTTTTCTACTAGCTGGAGTTATTCTAAGACAAGCTCTAACTTCAAAGGAAGAGTAAAAGAGGATACTTTATTTGCCGCTGAGTGCTCTTACATAACTTCTCATTTTGAAGGATATAATTTTTAGCAATTGTTGATTTAATTCTGTCATTCATTTATTGCCTCAATTTATATGCTTATTGGGAATAGCAGTACTTTTTAAAGTTTTAAGTAATTTATTATTTCTAATAAAGGATATTAAAATAAGTTAACTAATACCTAATTTTAATAATTATATTATTTGTTTCAAAATTCACTAGATTAAAGAGAAATGTACTATCATGTTAAGATTTCTGCAATTTAAAAATGAAACACAAGTTTATTCTTAAGTTAAAAGCTGTAAGTGATTCTTGAAAATTTACAGTAAGAAAACTATTTGATGCCTGTTTTATTTTCTCAGCAACTCAACCATCCAAATGTAATTAAATATTATGCATCCTTCATTGAAGAGAATGAACTAAACATAGTTTTGGAATTAGCAGATGCTGGTGATCTGTCCAGAATGATAAAGGTAAGATTTGCTTGTTTTTTAAAAAACAATTTTCTTAACGTTTTATTTTTTTTCCTTAGAATTGTCTGTTAAACATTTCGCGATATTAGATACTTAAAATTAAAGACAGTGCAATGCTTAGCATCTGGTAGATAAATAATAAATGGTTGGTGATAGTGATCTTAGCGATTCTGAAACTGGTTTACCTGGTGATGTTCACGTTGGTCAGCTTAATTATCCAAACACCCCAAAACCAACTTGCAAAGAAGCCAAGAGGCTTGCCTTCTGAAAACCAAAATTAAAGTTTTGTTGTTTGATTTCTCTGAGTAGATCGACCTTGATCCTGTTTTCTCTGGACAACAGGGAAAGGAAATTAGAGATTTTGGAGCAGCCTGGCCTGTTTCTGGGAGGGATCCATCAGAGAAGAAAGTGGACTTTGCAGTTATTCCTTGGATGTCAACCTCTGTTTTGATCACTTACAAGTTGTTTAACTTTCTTTTTTTTTTTTTTTTGAGTTGGAGTCTCACTCAGTCGCCCAGACTGCAGTGCAGTGGCCGCTTCTGGCCACCGCAGCCTTGACCTGCTGGGCTCCGGCGATCCTTCCGCCTCAGCCTTCCGAGTAGCCGGAATTACAGGTGCGCGCTACCACGCCCGGCTGATTTTTTGATTAATTGTAGAGATGAGGTCTCGCTGCCCAGGCGGGTCTCGAACCCGCGGGCTCAGGCAATCCACTCACCTCAGCCTCCCAAAGGCGCGGGATTACAGGCTGAGCCACTGAGCCCGGCACTTAACTTTCTTTTTTAAGGGCGTATTTATTGGGCTGAAGTTCAGCTGCAATTAATTGAAACCCCAAACTAACAGAAGCTTAAAAACTGCTTGTCCTTGGATGAGTTATTTAACGTCACTGTGCCACATTTTCTCAAAAACACAATAATAATAAAACCTACTTCATATGGTTGTTGTGGTGAATAAATTAATTTTATTCAGAACTTAGAACAGTGCCTCACACATTGTAAGACTATGTAAATGTAGCTGTTGCTGTTACTATTGTTATTACTTCTGTGTTACATGAACATCTAGGGCTAATATAATGGCTCTAATCTATACATTCAGATCTCAGAGACTCAGCCTATTTCTGGCTTATCAATTCACACTGAGCTTGAAGGGACAAGGTGTACTTGCTAGCTGTATCTTAAAGCACATTCTTGAATTCTGCCTGTCACAGCATTTTCAGTTTCATTCTCTTGACCAGAATGTAGTCTCTAGCTGCAAGGAAGGCTGGAAAATATAGTATTCGTTCAGCTGGTCACATGCCCAGCTAAACTTCTATCAGTATGGAAGGTAAGCTGAACGTTGTGGAAACAAACAAGAACAACTAAATAAGAAAAACAAAGGCTATTTGTCCTGAGCTTGCTATATCAAGTGAGTCAGCCACTATCACTTGCATCGTGGCAGAGAATTAAAGGCAGGTAGAGGAGTAAAAGCTTTAAAGAGAAAAAAGGGAAACCTTCAGGTATGTCCTGATGGGAGTCTGCTGGTGTGGGGAAGCTATAGGCAAACTAACGAGAAGTGGGGCGTCCTTGTGATTGGTTAGGAGTGCACATCTGACTTTCTCCAGTTGGTCCTATTTGGAACTAAGGACAAAATTAGGGGAGCTGTCAGTTGTTAATCAAGTGTTGGCCATTTTGGCCAATTGTTACAGAAGTTAATGGCTAGCTTCGTAGATTATCACTAGAGACAGCAGTTTGACTTTCTGCAGTTCTGACTTTTAGCAGGCTTACTTCCTGTGTTGTTTATTGTAGATAAAAGTTTGATGTCCTGGGCAGGTTGCTGCAGGTTGTAGATGAGAGTTCTACCTTTGTATATGATCTGGGCATTGTTAGTTTGTACATTTCACCTTTGAATACAGACTAGAGTATGACCAGTCATCTCTACTATATGAAGTTATTGTAAGGAATTTTTAAAAACAATGTTAGGTGCTTTCTATACGTTGCCTTAGTTAGTCTTCACAAGGATTCTGAGAGGTAAACTTGACTCTTAGAGATGATAAGTACAGATTATTAAAAATAGCAGGACTGGTATTTTTGAAATTAGGTTTGTCTGATGCAAAAATCCATGTTTTTCTTTAGTAGCCTTAAAGGTATTTTTAATTATAGAACTCCTTTGAAAATCAGATGAAAGTCCTTGACCTTCTCCTCAGAGAAATGTTGATGTACACCCAATTTGCGTTCCATAACAAAGCATTCACAAATTTTCTGATCAAGGCATTTACAAGTTCTCTGGCAATAGTTTAGAACTCTGCTCTTGATTGTGGCTCAGTATCAGCCACTTAGACTCTCCTGTCACTTAAATTCCCTTTATGTTTGCTCTCTCATCTATAAGATGGAGACAGTTTATAAGAATACTTCCTAAATTATAAACTACATACGTAATCTTATCTGTCCATCTATATACACCCTTGGAAAACTCTTGAGGTTTCTGACTGAAGTTTGAAGGTATCTATCCTGTAAAGGATTATTTAGGAGGGAAAATATTTTTGGAATTAAGAGTATCAACTGTTTTGTAATAAGTTATAAGCTTATACAGCAAGTTAATGTACTTTAGCAGATACTGAAGTGGTTCTTCCTTAGAGAATTAGTAATATTATTCCTCCTTCATCTCTAGTAGACTTTATTATACAAGCTCTTAATGATTCTAATTTTTTTGTGAACTGTGGTCTCACTCTGCTGCTTAGGCTAGAGTGCAGTGGCACAATCACAGCCTCAAATTCCTGGTCTCAAACAGTTCTCCCACCTCAGCTTCCCAAGTAGTTAGGACTACAGGCACGTGCCACCATACTTGGTTTTTTGTTTTTTGTTTTCTGTAGAGACAAAGTCTGGCTATGTTGCCTAGGCTGGCCTAGAACTCCTGGCTCAAGCTGTCCTCCTGCCCTGGCCTCTCAAAGTGCTAGGCCATATTGCTCTTTATAGGTACTATCATTTTTTGCCTAGTCAATATATATGACATTCCTGGTCCTCTTGGAGCTCTTCTAAAGGTTGAAAGTCATTTTGTCAAACCTATAGATCTTATAACAATCTTGGTGTAATAGCCATAACACAAAGTTTGGCCATATGGTTTCACATGGGTAAAATATCTTCATATCCTGGTTATATTTCTCTATGTCTTTTTTTTTTTAATTGTAGAGACTAGGTCTTGCCAAGTTACCCAGGCTGGTCTCGAAGCCCTGGGCCAGGCAGTCCTCTCACCTCGGTCTCCCAAAGTGTGGGAATTACAGGCTTGAGCCACCACGCCCAGCCACATCTTTTGCACGATGATATTTGAGACCTGACTAAACACCTAAATAGTATCCAAAGCAAATAATCTAATAACTTGGAAAGATCTTGTCTGTAAGATCTATCTCTCCTGGTTCTTTCTCAAGTAGAATTAATATTATTATGGATTAATGTCTTCTAATGGTGCACATAGTTATGACTTTTCTCTCCATTTGATTTAAGCTTAGGGTCTGTTTTATTTTTTAGATATAAAACAAAAAGCCCTCTTGTCTTGCATTAGTTTTCTCAAGTGGTGAAGTCCCTTCCCTTTCTTTCCTCATTCCCATGTCTGAGAGATAACCTCTAACTTTTATGTGTATGAAAACTTTCCAACTTTATTTGCTATCTTTCCACACACTAATTTAAATATAAAAATGTATAATAATATATGTGTAATTCTCAAACACATCACAATTTATTTAATTTTTTATTAATAGACAATCAGATTATTTTCACTTTTTATTCTTACATTGAAAAACTCATGTACAAAGCCTTGTATGTATTAATACAACTATATCTATGTCTATTCTACTATTTCTGTCACATAGATTCATATTGCTGAGTAATAGGGCATGCTAGATCACAATATTTTAGATCATATAGATACTATCAAATTATTATCACAAATGGTTATGAAATTTGTACCTTTAAAAATAGCTTTATATTTCCTATATTCATTTATTAGATACATGGTTTATACCTTCTTGGAACTCATTGTCTAGTGGGAGAGACAGGCATTTAACAGTTGCTTATAGAAAACTTTATACCTACTGTTGTAATAGTTATGTAACTCATGAGGGTTATAATGAACAGCTGAAACTATACTGGGACATTCTGATGGCAATAGAAGAACTTTAAGCAGTGATCCTATATGACTTTGGTTTAGTTACTTAATCCTAATGATTGAACTACCCTTTCCACATTCATAATATTGGGTTAATAATACCTGTCTTATGGTGTTATTATGAGGATTAAATGATATATGGTATGTTTGTATATGTGGCTTTTTAAATCATATGTACAAATGCGTGCACACACATTTATTCATTTACCTATCTGTCAATATATTGTGTCTGATAGGTACTCAGATTTTCTTTATTTCATTTAAACCGTTGATCACCTCTCTTCCTCTCCCCTCCTTGCAACATACAATTTATCATTTCTTACTTTTCATAGAATGATATCATACTTCCAATTTTGCAGAGTAAATAGAAGTCATCAGGCAGAAATGCCCTCACTTTCCCATGTCCAAACCTGTTAAACCAGCTTGTGTCTGTTTACTGTTCTCTCTTCCTTCTTTCCTGTTACCACATTCTTGTTAGACGGGGGATTGTTGTGTGTCCCTCCATCTGGGTTCTCTATCGTTTCTATCTATATCCTCAGAAACCTTAAACTTACCATTACCTGTATCCAGTCTTGTATCCAAAACCCTTGTGTTCCACTGGATTCCTTCTATCATCAGTGAAATATGCTCAGGTCACTGTTGTCTTAAATATGTTCACATATGCATGCACATCTATTATCTTCTGGTGGGGAAGACAAATAAAACGATAAGCCAGTAGAATATGTGGTATGCCAGATGTTGATAAGTGCAATGGAGAAAAAGAAAGAAAGACAATAAGGAGTTTGGAGAGGGGTGTTGCTATTTCAAACAAGATAATCTGAGAAGGAGCTCTTAGCTAAGTCTTACTCCTCTCCTCTCTGCCTGCTTTTTCTTCAGTTACTATCCAAGCTCTTTGTTTCCCTTCACTTACTCCTGACCCTCTTTCCAGCCTACTACACAAAATGGCTCTCGTCTTGAAATCCAGTGGACTTCCTCCAGCCCTCATTCTGTTTGCTCTCTCAGCAGCGTTTGGCCCTGCTTTTCATACCCTTCTTTTTAAAAATACTCCTTCACTAGCTTATTGAGTCCCATAGTGCCTTGGTTCTATTCCTACCTCTCTGAAGACTATCATTCTTCTTAACTGAGTCGTTATTCTCTTCTTCCTTGTCTCTAATGATGGAGTTTTAAGTTTCAGTCTGACTTTTTTGTGTGTGCTTTCTACTTCTCTTGTAGCTGATCTCATTCAAAATTGTAGGTTTCAGTCACACTCTGTATTCTTGTCAATTCCCAATTTTTGATCATTAGCATAGAACTTCTTTAGTTCTAACTCTGCATGGCTCAACTTGTCTGTAAACAAATCCATGATCTTCACAGACTACCCTCTTTACATATCTCTAACTCAAGGCTTGGTACCAGCCTATGTAAACATATATGCTGTAAACCAGGATTCTTCTTTGACACTTCACTCCTCTTTACTTCCCATTTCCAAGCTGTCAGCAAGTTCTGGTTTTTTGTTTGTTTTTCTCCTTCTAAATGCCTTTCAGATTTCTGCAGCTAGCTTTAAGCTTCATTTCTCTTTCTATAGTGTAAAATAACATCATCTCTCACCTGGAAAGTGAGAGCTTTTTAACTTGTTTCCCAACATCCAGTACCCATTCCTCAAATCTGTTTCCCTAACAGTCTTTAAGAAGGGAGAGGAAAGAAAGACTCTACTTTGAGTCAAATCCTTCTAGAGTTTCACATTCAGGATAGAGATTAAATGTTTGACAAGATTTAGTAAAACTTATGTGGTGCCGAAGATAAGCTCCCTGAGGGAGGAATCTTAGTCTGTTTTGTGCATTCACATATCATGAGTACGTAGAACAGTGTGCCTGGCACAGAGTGTGTGCTCAGCAGATATTTGCTGCAGAATCTGCCCCTACTTTCCCTCTTGTGCTCTAGCACATTGCCTTTTCAATTTTCTTGAACATGTTGTTATTTTTTTTTTTTTCCTTCTTCAGGGCATTCACATATGCAGTTCTATCTGCTTTGGATCCATTTCTTCGTCATGCTTGGCTGAGTTTATGTCTATTTATCCTTCAGTTCTTCACTTAGATATCATTTCCTCAAGTATTGAATCAAGTATTTGATTCATAGATTGTTTTGTGGTACAAGTGTTCTTGGAGTACCCTTCTTTCATAGCACCTATTAATATAATCATGTAATTTGTGTGATTATTTTATTGATGTGTGTATTTTTCATTAGACTTACAGCTCTGTTGAAGACAGAGACCATGTCGTTTTTGCTCACCAGGCTATCGTCAGTTTCTAGGGGAATACCTGGCAATGGTAGGAACTCAACAGTATGTGGTGAATACATGTGTAAAAGTTGGCTCTTTTATGTGTTAGACATCTCTGTTCCAAGGCCAGTAGGTAACATGGATGGTTGTGTCGCAGTCCTAGCAGTTTCCTACCCTCTGGTAAAGCAATCTCATGGCGAGTTGCTAAGATATTGAGCAATGTGCTGGCATAAGAGAAGACAATGTTCTGTTACAGGAAGGTTTTGGGGGTTAGAGAGGGCTAAGAAATGCTAAAATTGTTTTCTAAACACCCATATTAGTTCTATAAGCAATTATTTATAAAAAAAAGATTACATTAGAAAAAAAGAGGAACGTCTTTTGTGAACATGGCAGTGACTTAAAACTTAATAAAGGACAGCAGTAAATGCTTGAATTGTAACAAACATGATTCATTTCTTTGTAGTGAATAACACTGTAAATCATTGTGCATCACAACAATATATTTCACTTTCTCAAGTCTTCAGCTTAATTGGGGTAGAAGAGGAAATATAGCTTCTGGTCTGTATTCCAGAAATGAACCTCTGGATAGCATTGCATCAAAGATTTTACAAGTAAATAATTAATTGGTTTAGAGCAGGCTGACAAATATAATTAAGCAATTTATAGTTGAAATATTCAGTATTTCTCTAATTAGTGACAAAGGAATACCTGAGGCTGTGGTCAGATGAAATACTTCCCAGATGAGTTTTAGGATAAAAGAAAATCCAGAATTTTTCATCATATATTTCTTCATTATTAGTAATCAGAATTTTAAAGGAACATAGATTCTAGCAAAACAGATTTCAGTTAAATTGCTCTATATATGCTATATATTTTCTTCATTGTAGTCTAAATGGGACTAATATATGCTGTATTTTGTAGTATGCCTTACTATACATGTATTTCACTGTTCTAATGTCAAGAAACATTTGGTGATGAAGACTCAGTGTAGAGGAAGTGAGACTAATCTCAGAAACATAAATGAGAGTTTAAAAAATTTCATCTTGTCAATAGAACTGTGACTAAAATATATTTTAAATTTTTATAGCCCATTTTGCAAAATGTACTTCATTTAATTTAAATGGCTAGCTGATTTTTTACACAAGTGCCTATATTTATAATTGCCTATTAGAAAGAAAATCAGTTTGAGACAAAAGAAAAATATATAAGTGCATATATTTAATATTCTTTTTTTAAGGACCTTATTTTGTTAGACTATCAATAAAACAAAATATAGCTGAATAAATATCTTGAGGCAAAACTTAGAGATTTGTTACCTGCAAGAATATTTTATGTCACATAAGAATGGCTAATAAGGAATATTATTGTTTAAATTTTTTTTAGAGAAATATACAGTACCAATTACTCAATTAGATGTCTGTTTTCTGCCAGGAGTTTGGCACTATTTCAAATAAATGAGACTATCTTTTTTTATTTCTAATATATTTAGATATGGACTATCTTCTTGGATTATGGACTTTGTATTTTCCACATTGTTACCACTCATGTGTCATTTCTTTTAAATTCTGTAGATGCCTAAATACTCTTTAATTATACATATATATAAAATTAATTTTGTGCCAAGCTCGGTGGCTCAGCCTGTAATCCCGCACCTTTGGGAGGCTGAAGTGAGTGGATTGCCTGAGCCCAAGGGTTTGAGACCCGCCTGGGCAACAAGACCTCATCTCTACAATAAATCAAAAAATCAGCCGGGTGTGGTAGCACGCGCCTGTAGTTCCAGCTACTTGGAAGGCTGAGGCGGAAGGATTGCCGGAGCCCAGCAGGTCGAGGCTGCGGTGGCCGGGAGCGGCCACTGCACTCCAGTCTGGGCAACAGAGTGAGACTCCAACTCAAAAAAATAAAAAATTAATTTTGTATATTGATTTTAAATGTGTTTAGAAATGTATTTTTCTTGACTTTTTATTGCTGCATAGCACATTGCCACAAATTTAGCACCTTTAAACAACACAAATTGATTATTTTCTGATTTCTATGGGTCAGAAGTCTAAATACCTGGTAGATTTTCTGCTCAAGGTCTTAGAAGATTGATTTCAAGATGCCAGCTGGGGCTGTGAGTGCTCTGAAATTCTGGGTCTTCCATGTTTACTGGTTGTTGGGAGAGTTCCTTCTCTTGTGCTTATATGACTAAAGTGCCTCCTATCTTTCTGGTTGTCAACGGGGACCACACTCAGGGTCTAGATGCTGCCATCCACAGGGTGCTCCTCACAACCTGCCATTGTACTTATTCCCTTAAGGTCAGGAGAGTCTCCCTGGCTTCAGCTCTCTCTTGACTTGTTTGGAGGACTCACCTGATTAGGTCCAACTCACCCAGGCTGGTGTAGCTCTTGGTTAACTCAAAGTCAGCTGATTAGGAACCTTAATTACATCTGCAGAAATCTCTTCTGCCATGTGAGATGATATAGGAAGAATAGAAATAATCTAATGTTCACACGTGCCACTTACAGTCAAGGAGAGGAGAGTATATACCTGGATGTGGGAATTTGGGGGAGTGAAGTGTATCTTAGAATTCTGCTTATCACAGACTTTAATAAATTAACTAGAATATTAACCATGTTTTGAAGATAATTGTTATCTTCAAATATTATAGCTCACAGATCCTGTTGACTTACTTGGTTTGGCTGTTTTCTACATTTGCAGACACATTTTTATTTGTATTTTTATCCAGATGCAGAGGTTGTATTGGAACTAAAATCACTTTGAAATGTCTTTTATGCTCTTGGCCCTTGGATCCTTAAAGCAATAAAGGCTTCCCAGCAGTACCATCTATCTTTGATAACTCTGATGTATTGCTTACCAAGATACTTACACTTTCCATTTCAGTATCTGGATAAAGTGTACAGCCCATGTCAGACAACTGAGAATTTTCAGTGTCCCAAATGTAATGTTTTTCACCAAACCTTTTGTATAAGATTGTCGACTGTCCTATATTTCACTTTATAATTATTCTGAAACCTTAAGTTTACAGATTAGTACTGTCTGAAAAAACTATACAGGACTGAATATTATATATGTAGATACATATACTTAGATGTACATAATGCTTGTACATCTATGGGTATGTATTCATATAAATTTATGTCTACATATGGTATGTAAATGCAGGTATATTATACAGAATCATTTCTACTGAGGCATTGTTGCTGATAAAATATCACTTGGGTTTTCTTTGGTACTTAAGTAGTTTGATGAAACTTAAAAATTTTAGGAAATTGAAAACCATATATCATAATGACTATTATGTATCTCTGTGAATATAAATACATGATGATGTATGAATTTTGAACTGTATTTACTTGAAAAAATTTAGGAGATAATTTTCAAGGTGCTTATTGCTCCTCATATGTGAAGGTAAAACTGATCTAAAGCTATCTTTAATAAACTATGTATTACCACCATATGCAGTAATTCTGATATCTATAGGCAATTAAGTAAAGAGATGCGATACAGACTCGATTATATTAAACATCTTATTTTCTTTTTTTTAATTTTTTTTGAGTTGGAGTTTCACTCTGTCGCCCAGACTGGAGTGCAGTGGCCGCTCCCGGCCACCGCAGCCTCGACCCGCTGGGCTCCGGTGATCCTTCCGCCTCAGCCTTCTGAGTAGCCGGAATTACAGGCACACGCTACCACACCCGGCTGATTTTTTGATTTATTGTAGAGATGAGGTCTCGCTGCCCAGGCGGGTCTCGAACCCGTGGGCTCAGGCAATCCACTCACCTCAGCTTCCCAAAGGCGCGGGATTACAGGCTGAGCCACCGAGCCCGGCTCTTATTTTCTTTCATTAAGATTTCTATTGAGAGACTTTTACTGTCTCATTATTGTTTTACTTTGTTTTCTTTGTCCATTAAGAAAATTGAAATATCTTTCTAATTATTTTACTGTTTTCTGATGTAACAAGAGGGAATTTTTTTTAAGAGACAAATATTTCTATTTATCTTTCTGACTTTGTGTCTTCCTGAAGACTGACTTTCTGCTTTTTTAAATCTCGCTTTCCCTATCGCAAGTACTCATATAGTAATGAAAACATTTTAAGCATTTTCAAGTATTTTCTTATCAATTTTAGTAATATGGAGGTTTCTCTTAAGAATTAGTCACATAGCAACAATGCAGGGATTATTTCTTGTAGTAATTCTGATGTATTCATGTATTTTTATCTTTTACTTTTTAATATTCTGAATAAGTATCCTTGCTATTGATGTGCCTGTGTTCAAAAGTCTACTTTTCTGGATGAAGAACATTGTGGTATTATGGGTGCTTATTTTTCATGTGTGCTAAATAATTTATTAAGTTTTATTATTTTTAGGCATTATTCTTCAGAACAAATATTTCCTGTTTCAGATTTTCTACCCTAAGAAGAAATATATGTTTGGCTTGTGTTAATAACCTGTATATTCTTGGCTTTGAGGAATGGATTAATTAAATTATAATCTAGAAATAACTGAACACTCCTAATTGATTTTCCAACATTACAGGAAAAGACAGACTAGTAGAGCTTAGATAAGTAGGTAAAATGAGATGCCAGAGATAAATATTTTTAACGATCTCATGATTACCAGATCCTTTCTACTTTACACCCTCTAAAGCAACTTAAAGTATCTGAATTTTATTTTGAGTGCCAAGAGTGAAAATATTCACATACTGAAATTAATATTGCATAAAATTCTAATTGAGATGTAAATATTTTACACATTTATATAATCCCCCACAATTGCATATAGCACATATTTGTGAGTTTAATCTGTTGATACCTCATTATACCATCAAAAGAAAAATGTTCCCATAGAAAGATTAATATATAATAAAAATCACACTTAGAACTGTCAATTATACTTCTAGAAGCATCCTATCTTTTTCATCACCCAGTCTCTGTGCACTTAGTTCTTTGAAATAACCACTGCAAAAGGTAGTCCTATAAAATTGCATTATAATTACAAAAGATATGTTTGTCTGGGAACATAGCATCCCTTCTGCTGGTAAATGTTTGACCTAATTACAAGTTTATAACAAAGAATTCTGTCATCTCATGTGAACACTATTTATAGTCTTAAGTGGACCAATGGGGATCTCTTAGGTTTTGGGTTTTTTTTTTCTTTTTCTTTTTTTCCTTTGTTTTTATTAATTGGAGATGTGTAGAATAAGACATACCAGTAAACTATTATTATTTTTAAGTGTGAAAATGTGCCAAACACATTATTTATGTTTTATTCGTAACTGAGATTATAGACCCACAGATTATATTTTAGAGGTGGTAGGGGCTTCATAGATCATCTCCTAACTCTTTGTTTAATACGGTGAGGAAGCTGAGATCCAGCAAGGTTAAGTGGCTTGTTTGAGGTCACATAATCAGTTACTGTCAAACCTTATAATCAGTTCTAATATTAAAAGGTGGATATGGACTGTGTTAGTGACACATTTAAACATTTAACAACACTCTAAAGCAGGAAATGTTTCCTTATATTTAACATAAATCACTTACTTCCTCTTATTAGATACTTGGAGGAGATGGATAACAGCTGGTGCCTGTAATTCTTGTTCTCTTATAGCTTCATTATTTCACATCATTTAGTTATCGTTTCTCCTAATCCTCTTCAAAATGCCTTGCACAGCAGGACTGCATTTGTTGTTTTTGTTTTTCATTTTTAATGTCTTTAACCTCAACAGTATATTTGTAAGGGATACTTAGCGTATGATTCCCAGAACTGACTACACAATTGCTAGTCTCTGTTAAAAAAAAATTTCTAAGATGGCAGTAACAGACCATTAAATCAAGTACAGGACCTATATTACACGAGTTTGTATCCCCATGAAAGTGACCCTGATGGTTCCAGATGTTTTGCCTGAAATTTACTTCTTTCAAGATTAACATGCCAAACTATATGCTTAAATGTTTTGATATACCAGAGTTGTTACTTTTTTTAAAAAAAATAAAACAAGATCACTTTTTGTTTTTGCGCTGTTAATGAGTTTATGCTGGATGTTATCACTGAAGCTCTTCCTGTGATTCCTTGAGAAAGAATGCTAGAATTGCAAAACTTAGAAATATATTCCACTTGGAGAATGCAGGATGCAAGTTACTCAGTTTAGTCCAAAAAATGGCACTTAGGTAGTCAATGTCCATTATATAATTTGATTTGGTCTTAGGCATTTAATTTGCAGGAAAAAGTTTGTATATTAATTTTCTTTTTAAAAAAAGTTGTGTCTGTTATACTCTGTTTCCCCAAAATCTTTGAATAGGAAAAGCTTGCATCAGCTAGCCTTTTTAATATTAGTACAGATTACCTAGGTGGTGATACAAGTGAGCATTACTGGTTGTGTTGAATTTTCCTCGGACAAGAGGTAAAGAATTTTACCTAAGTGAAATGCTGGTAACCTTTTTACATTTAAGTGATGCTGGTAACTTTTTTACGTTAATATTTGTGTATATGCTTTTTATGTAAATTGATTAGCTTTTTTGTAACATCTGTTTTTTTCTATTTGATTAATGTTCAGTGTTGGAGTAATCCTGATAAAAGTAGAAAATATGCTTTTAAAATAAATAGACTAAACAAAATTATGTCCAAGTATACCAAGTGTTAATTTTAGCCTGCTCATGATTTTTTTTTAGATACTTTACTTTCAACTATAAAAAAAAGCTGCAGTTCTATTTCATGACGTAAAGGCGGTAAAAGTGCCATATCATATAATCTTTCATTTTCATGTAAATATTTATCTTGACACTGACCATTAGAAAGTTTGGTTACATGATTTATTACTTTATTACAAACTTCCTACTTGACAATTGTATGTCTATTTTTTATTTTTATATGCTGGCATTTTTTTTCTAATCTAGAACTAAGTATATAGGGCTGTCTTTGTTCAGGGAAAAATAGGATCTTCAAACACGAATGCCAGTTGGCTAGAGAATTAACTTTAAAAGGTATTTATTGAAATGAGTTTTAAGAGAAGGTTTCTCTTTAATAAAAAAATGCTTTGACATTATGGAAGTTGCTGCTTTGTAGTGCTCATATAAATTTTATCCATACTAAAGAAGAATTCCGGTTTTCACTACCTTTTTGCTCTTCATCCTCTTTTAAGAGTTCAGCCAACAGTGCCACCGTCAGAACAGACAGGCTTCGTTCACTGTGAGTGTTGGTTTGCTCAACAAAACAAAACAAAACAAAACAAAGACTATGGCTGAAAGCCACGTGTTTAAACAGACACTGATAACAAGTAATGAGAGACACTAATGACATGATGAAACTGTCTTTAATTTATTTTATGCCCAGATCAAATTCATCATATTATTCTTCAAAGGCCTGTTACGATTTGGATACTTAACTCTTGCCAGGTCATTCTGTATATTATTATATTGATGTCGGTTTATTGTCGTCATCCTTAATTTGTTGTTAGTGACAGTCTTCAAGAATACAAAGACATGAACATAATCAGATCGTTTGGGTCTGATAACATCTTCCCCAGTATGCACTTTGAGGGCAATTTTGAAATTATACCTTTCCCTTATATTTGTTTTTTATACTGGGATTGTAAAAGTAAACTGCCAAGCAAATTATGATTATGATGATTTTAGAATCTATATTAAAGCGTACTTTTTTTCATGGTCTGATACTTACATGGTAAGGTATATTTATTTTTGAATGGAAAGAAACCTGGTCCCCATCTTCCTGTTGACATCAAACAGTCCTCTGATATGCTAATCTAGCTTCGAAGAGAGCACATATACAGGCTTTATTTGGACTCATTCCAAGTCTGAAAGAAAATTATGTGTAAAGAACTGATTTTTGTGGCATTGCCCTCTTCGAATGGAAACTGATGTTCATACAGTCTGCAATTAAAAAGGCTTAATATTGAAACATGATATAGGAGATTTTCAATATTTTAGTAAGACCCTGATTTGCTTTCTTATTACCTGGTCATCTAATTGTTATTTGTGTTTTGGGGTGTAATGTCACTGATGTCATAACTATTGAAAGTACTAATAAGTTTGTTTCCATAGTGTGTGTTAATGCAGATTAACCTGAGGTTATTAGCTTTTCCTTAAGGATTTATCCTTTGGAACATATAGTGAATGCATATGAGGCAGAGGTAATAGTTTGCTAAGTATGAAGTAGGGATGTTAGCAGATTTCCTTGTCCTATTTTTCCTTTGGTCACAGGTGTAAAGATTGAGAGTTGTTCTTTTGGAATTTTCTAAGTATAGTTTCTTCAGATTCAATAACAATAAATCAAGTTAGTTGAACTTCTCAAAATGTCTCCAGATAAATTGCATTCAGTGTTGATATCTATCTATATAATCTGTCTACTTTTAAACAGCTAAAATTATCAGAAATGTTTATGAAAACCTGTTTAAATGCTGTATTTCTTTATGCTGATCATTTATAAATATTGTTAAATAGGAAACCAGTTGCTTTGGTTTTGTTTTTGAAAAAAAAATTTTTCTGTAATGAATCTTTGTAAGTCTTATGATGCTTAGAGATTTGTTCTTGATGAATATACTATTAGTATATTTGTCTAGCAAATTAATGTAGAAAAATGAGCATAAGTATATACCACTGCTTTCCAGTTATTTTAGTAAT
The DNA here is from genome assembly GCF_000164805.1 of Carlito syrichta. Taxonomy (NCBI): domain Eukaryota; kingdom Metazoa; phylum Chordata; class Mammalia; order Primates; family Tarsiidae; genus Carlito; species Carlito syrichta. Next base: position 605,510 of record NW_007249797.1, on the reverse strand, counting down.
TGTCATCTTATGTGCAATGTTCCACATTCTCCTAAGTTGCCTATTGGTGCTCTCAGCTTTTTGCCCTGGCCTTCTTGTAAGATTTTTCTTCCATGGAGTTTAGTTTCATTCATTCAGAGCAAAGTGCAATTTTGACTTGCAGTGGGCAATAGAAATATTCATGAAAAGTTTTTGCATAAATCCCTTTTGTTTATTTAATTTTTAATAAATTGTGATATTTCAAATCACCGGGTGGTTCAATATTTAAAAGGAATTCTATAGTGAAGCCTTCTTCCAGGAAAAGAATTGTCTTTTAATGAACATAATTACCTACAGGTTTCTAGGCTTTTTTATTCTGACTTTTCTTAAAATGAAATTTGACACCTTACTTTTAAGACAAGAAATTATTTTATATAGATGCTGATTTTTTTGAAATAGTTGGACGTCATAAAGATGTAGCGTTATATGACTTGCCATAATTTTAGGTATCATAGGAAGAAACTTAAACTATTATGTCAGATAAAATTCTTGGAATTACTTCAGAGTAAATAATCATATGTTTTCTAGTTGATAATCGTAGGTAAAATTGGGTGTTTTTTTCACTTACAGATTTTTGCATATTGATCTTAAGAAATCTTAGTTTTCATAATTCTTATTTTCAATTTTTTTAAAAGCATTTTAAGAAACAAAAGAGGCTAATTCCTGAAAGAACTGTTTGGAAGTACTTTGTTCAACTCTGCAGTGCATTAGAACACATGCATTCTCGAAGAGTCATGCATAGAGGTAAGATAAAATCATTAAGAACTTTTAATATTGTTTTAAATGATACAAGCTATTAAGCAATTCAAAGTAAATGTCTTTGTTTAGTATCTTGCTTTCTCCAGTAATTTATTTCTAAATTATAATTTTGCTAGAATGTTAAACCTTTAAGTAAAGCCCTAGTCGATTTTAAATAAGAATGAAAATTAGTTATTTTTCTGCTTCACTCCTCTGAGCATTTTACTATCTATGTTGGTAAAGAAAAAAAAAAAAGGAAAGCAGTAGAATATACATAAGGAATCGGAATAGTTGCTTGCTTGTTTGTTTTCAAATGAATAGTGTATATTATGGCCACTTATATTTTTAAGTCTTCAGTATTAGCTCTTAATATATTATTGATTATCAATCAAATAGTTGGGCAGGGTGTATTAAGGTTATGTCACTAAATAATTGATCCACTGATTTTGAGGTGTGAAAAATTTTAATACAATTTATTTAAGCAGTTAAGATTTTTAAAGCTATCTAAGTAAATAATTATGTGCCTAATAGTGTTAAGTCATGATTTTATATTTTATGTAAATACACTAATATTCATCTTTACTAAGATTTTATTGAAAATTGATCTAAAAAGGACACATTTATTTTGTGCTTTGACTTTCACAGAAGGTTTTTTGAAATGGAAAGTAATGAATCTTAAATGGAGATTAATAATGATCTTCATCATGCTACATGAGTAATTATCAGAATTGAGAACTTCAAAATTTTAGAATATATCAAAATTATTAAAAATTAAGTGGTTCATACTCCAAACTTTGATGTTTAAGATACATTTTATGTTCTCTCATGAAAAATGGTTCTTAATCCCTTTAAAATTCCTAAAGTTGCATCATCTTTCACCTGATTCCTTCATTTATTCACAGATATAAAACCAGCTAATGTGTTCATTACAGCCACTGGGGTGGTAAAACTTGGAGATCTTGGGCTTGGCCGGTTTTTCAGCTCCAAAACCACAGCTGCACATTCTTTAGGTAAGAGACACAATATAATTTCATTCAGCTACTTTTTTGTGTGTTTGCTTTAAAAGATAAGGGGTGTAACAATTATATGCCATCTCTTATATTCTTAATAAAACTATTTTAAAAATCATCAGGTCCTGAAAAGATGTGAGTACCTACAATTCTGTTAGGTGTAATGTGACCTCTCACTTGACTGTCAGATACTTCTGTTAACCTGACCCAGACAGGCACTGGGTTAAAAATGCTGATAAACTTGATTTAGTTACTGCTGTGGAGCATTCCTTTTATTCAGCATTTAATAGTATATGATATGGTGACTAAACTGTCTCTTGAAAGAGGACTTCACTTGACCATTTGAACATTAGAGAGTAGTTTATAAATATTTATTTATTAAAACAACATATATGGTTGAGAGTATTGTAGAGGGAAAAATCTACAGATAATCTATAGCTAATAAGGAAAATACTTCATTAAGTTATAAATTGGAAGACGTATCTGTTGTTTATTCATTCTAGAGTTAATAATATAGCAGTTTCCTTTGTCCCTAAATAGAGTTAATATATCTATAACATTACACTAACAATGGAATTAAAGTTGTCCAGTTTAGAAACAATATAAATTACTAGGTAGAATTAATTTTCAAATTGAGTAACTTAAACGGAGGGATAGAGTGTCCCCTAAAACTCTTCAGATCATATTTTCTCCTTGTAAATACGGGACAGATAAAATGATGACAACCAGAATGAAGTAAAAATTAAGGTAAAAATAAGTTGATTTTAATTTAACGGTACTTATCTTTGGTGTCACAATTTCATTGAAAGCCACTAATTTTTTTTATAAAATTGCTTTTAAATGTGAAATTAAAAAGAAAATTTTTCAGATGGCCTGATGAGGACTAAATGAGTTACACTAAAGAGCAAGGTGGTGAAATGAGCATCTTAATTAGTTGACTAGAGATTTTTAAAGTTTCTCTGACTTTATTACTAGGATTCCGTGTGGTCTTGAACCTGTCATATAATTTTTCTATGTCAAGAATATTACCTGGTGCATATAAGTAGGCACCCAATCAATATTCATGAATTAATAAATATCCTAGTTGATAGAGTAATGGAAAGATAATGCTTTTCACAGGATTTCAATTTTGTCAAATACTTTGAGTATGTTGAATAATGTTGTTTTTTCCTCTTTCACTTCACATGTATTTTTACAGAGCATTTTAATTTTTTCTGAATAAGAAAAATTAATATGAAATTCCATAAGAAATTCATAAATTTGTCCAGCACTTGAATAAAGTTTTATTTTGGGAAGTTACACTTCTTGCAATACAAATAATGGAGGATTTCTGTGAAGAAAACCTTAGACTGTTCCAAGCCAGTGCTATCATCTGTAATGAAGATGTGTAACATGTTTCCCTTTATTTTACTCATCTGAATGGAATGTGTTAGCATTCTGTTATTGATTTACTTAGCAATACTGGGTTATGATTACACATACACATATACCCTTGCCTGTGTCTATACCCATGCACACACACATGTGTGGTTTACGTGGTGCTTTGCAGACTGTCACTCTGAGAATGTTGTAGTCATCCAACCTGAAGGATCCAGCATTGTATATGAAACCCAGACCTTAACCGTTTTAGAAATAGACACCCTTAGCTTGCCTGATAATGCCTCTTGTGGAAGTTCTGAATAGAGTTTACAAGCATGTGTCTCCACATTTAGGTGATGTGCTAGTTCAAATTGTGTGATGAAGAGAGCAAAATTAACTTTGGTAGATTTAATAATTCTCTAAGAATTTTTAATACCAAGTTTTATGAAAATCAACTCGGTGTCACAGAGTTATTAATATCAAATACCTGGTGGTGTCCATAGTTACTAGGCATTCTAAGACACCTGAAGTATAGCCAAGGAAAAAGTAGAAGTGAGACTGTTTCCTTGATAGATGAATCAATAGAAAAATAATTTCTTTTATAAGTGTTTTTGTTTCACATATTATTTTGGAGACAAAAAATCCTTAAAATAAGAAAATTAATTTTATCCCATTGGTCTCCTCTACAAAGTGAAGATTTTGGTTGTAAACTGCAGTTGGAAATTGTGAAACAGACTTATTTTTGTTGACAAGCTGGCCCTAAGTTTTTACTTTTAGAGAATGATTACTCTCTTATGTTAATGATCATGGATTTCTTTTAATTTTTTTAATTTTTATTTTTTGAGTTGGAGTCTCACTCTGTATCCCAGGCTGGTATGAAGTGGCACGCTCACAGCAACTGCAGCCTCCACCTGCTGGGCTCAAACTATCCTTCCGCCTCAGCCTTCCAAGTAGCTGGAACTACAGGTGCATGCCACCACACCTAGCTAATTTTTGTATTTATTGTAGAGACTAGGTCTTGCCAAATTGGCTAGGCTGGTCTGAAACCCCTATGCTCAGACAAACCTCTTGCCTCTGCCTCCCAAAGTGCTGGGATTACAGATGTGAGCCACCGTGCCTGGCAAATTTCTATTTTTAAAAGCAGATTTCAAAGTTTTTTTGTAAGAGTTAGTACTGAAAAGTAATTGCAAATGTGTGCAAATTTATTTTGCTTACAGAAAATATGATAGAACTATAGGTTTATTTTATGTTGATTTTTTTTTATTTTTTATTTTACTGAGGGTAAAATCTCTAGGGCATGATTTATCCATAAAGTAGGTCTACATTTTAAAGAAACTACAAATAAATGAGATTCGTATGTAGTTCATAAAAAAAAATCTGAATAAGTTTACTTTAAATGAAGTTTGTCCTGGAGCCATATTTCTTTTAACTTTGGAGAGGAGATGTTTTTGCAGATGTAATTTAAAATGTAAGGACATAGAATTTTAGAAACATCTTCTTTCAGTTATGCATTTATACTTTAGTTGTTTTTTTCCAAAATACATTTTTGTTGAGAAATTAAATAAATATGCTATTTTAACTTATTTTGATGAATTAAAAGGAATATGCATTGCCAAAAATATGTTGTATTGAGTAGTCCTTAATAGATTGGCAAGTCTTTGCACTTTTCAATATTCTGTTCATTTTGTATCTCATGTGTATCATTTGATTCCATGATAAAAAATAATCATGCAATAAAACCTGTAGTTTTGTCATATCTTCTGTAGCAACTAAAGTTGTATAAGCCAGGCATGGTGGCTCACACCTGTAATTCTAGCACTTTGGGAAGCACAGGCAAGAGGATTGAGACCAACTTTGACAATCAAAAAAATTAGCCAGATGTGGTGGCACGTGCCTGTAGTTCCAGCTACTTGGAAGGCTAGGATAGAAGGATCACCTGAGCCCAGCAGGTCGAGGCTGTGGTGGTTGTGAGCATGCTACTGCACTCCAGCCTGGGCTACAGTGAGACTCTGACTCAAAAAAAAAAAAAATTGTATAGATGGCCACCTTTGTTAACCATTTTCAGAAATAGTCCTTCAAAATGTGACAATATAACATAGTAAAAATTACTTGACTGCAAGAGTGAAAAATTACAAATACTGTACTAAATCTGATGTTGCTAGACGTTCCAGCCATGTTCAGATCTTCAAAACTGGGAAAACCTTAGAAGTCTTCACTTGTTTTTCTCTCCCCTCCCTGCTACCTCCACACACATTGTCTCACAGCATCTGTATTCTCCATTTCCTCATCCATTCTGCAGACTCACTTCATGTTTAGAGCAGGAAAATGCCCTTTTTTGTTTCTTATATTATTATTCTTTAATTCAGTCTGTGTATCCCTGCTAGTTATTTTTCTCAAAGACATCCTCTGATTATGTTACTTTCTACAAAATCTTTGATGGTTCCCTGTTGCCTGAAGAATAGCTTGCAAAATATTTGGCACAACTAAAGTATAGTGTTTAGGGCCCTTTAAAGTCTGATGTCCTCTGACTTTTCACACTGACTCTTGACTCTACTTCTCCACCGAGTTATGCCTACCATGGTTTTCCTCTTGCTTTGTCCCAGACAAGAGAAATAGCTTGATAGCCAGATTTATAAAAATCTGGAAATAGCCATCTATGTTGTCCCTTAACCCCAGTCAATCCCTGACTAAATAATACAAATAATGTAAAATTGTTTTCTTAATACTGTAAAACCTTGTATAAATGTTAAATTGTTTATGTTAAAATGACAGTGATAGTGATGGTGGAGATGCAGAAAAATAAGAGGGGAGGTGGATAAGGTGTTCTCCATGTGCAGTTTAATCTGAATTGATCTATCCAAACAATGATTTTAGTACCTATTTATGCAGGTTCCATTCTAGGAACAAGAATTGTAGCCTGAACAAGGTAAGTTCTTGTCTTCAGGGAGCTTACCATGTGAAGGGAGGACATATATAATAATAAAGCTAACAGAAACAATGTGAATTGTTAGTGATGTGGCAGAGAATGGCTAGTTGGGGAACTGACTTAGAAAGGGTGAAGCGGGGCACTGACTCTCTGAGGAGGTAATTTTTGAACTGAGATTCAATGGGTGCAAAAGAGGCAGCTATGGAATAATGTCTCAGGCTGACTAAAGAGCATTTCATACAAAAAGATGGATTTAGGAGAAGCTCTGCCTGCAGAAGTTTTGCTGGTGCTGAAGGAAGGGGCAGAGCTAGATGTAGATGGAATTCCCATTGTATTTGACGTGCAGTGGCAAGTTTTCACAAGGTTGAAATGAGGAGCCTGACTTAATCTGAATTGAAGGCAACAGCCACGAACCTCCTTCATCTTCTTCGGGCTAACGATGGCCAGGATTGTCTGCTATTTTCAGGGTCTTCTGTGTCTTGGGAAATTCTCATCTTTTCTCTCAGAGTGGAGGAACTGAGAAGAGTGTACCACATTGGGGCTCATTTAGCCCGTAGCACAGGAACTTTACCACAGCCTGTGATCTATGATCAAGACAGTTTTTTGTTATTGTTTTTTTTCCTCCTCCCTCCTCCTTTTGTTTTGTACACAGACTTATGTTAAGTAAATTTTCATTTGGTGTTTTTGTATTGATTTGGATAGGAGTATGGCTAGGGAAACTACTTGTAGGATTTGATATATATATATTATTATATATATAAAATCATTATAATATTATATATAATATAATAATATATATATATATAATCATACATCTCCCTGTGAATTTTGCCTTGTTTTCTTTCATATTGTTTCTCAATCTTACAACAGATATTAGGAAACTTGTTATATATATATATATTTTAAAATGTATAATGAGAATACAACTTTTCCTTGAATCAAACTTTTTGATAGCCCAGATCAGTGGCTTTCAAATTTCTTGACAATGACGCCCAGCGCCATTGTGACCCATGGGAACATAATCATATACTATAACTGAAGCAAACGTTTCATGAACAGTGTTTTCCATTACAACTAAAGTGCATTCTGATATTGTCCATTTTATTTTATTTCACTAGAAATAATGCTGTTTACCACCCACTAAATTGATTTCATAACTCATTAATGGATTGCATGTCCCGCAATTTATAAATCACTGGCCCACATCTACAGTGCTTTCATGCTGTTTCATTTACTTATAGATGGATTCCCATGTTCCACCTACTTTTTGACATTTTTTTGACATGCTGTCTGGTCGGTCCGTTAGTCAATATAAAGTAGTCATTTACAGTGTTGTTTATGCTTGCAGTGGGCGACAGGGAATACTGTGCTTAGTAGTTCTTTACAATTTATGAATCATTCAACTCCCTAAGATATGCATAGATACATGTGAAGTATGCCTGCAACTGTTCTCATTATAGAGTTGAGGAAACGAAGCAGAGAGGCAAATGGGCCACGTAGCTAGAAGATGGTGAGCAGGTCTGTGGCTTCCTGGTCTGGGTTTACTCTCACACATTCTGTTTTTTCATTGTGGTGTGTTCTCTTACTCTTTCACTGTGTTCTTGTTTGTTGTTATGAGTCTAGAACTACCATATTCTGCTTTGTTACATTGCTTAGGAGTCTACATATGAAAGCATGGTTTTCTCTATCTCCTGGACTTGCTATTCCAAGAATCAGAAGTACACAGGAATAGGGCCACTAGGATATCAATGCCTGTCTTTATGACCGTCTGTCCACCAGCAACTTTAGCTGATATTTCTCAAGAAACATCCCTTCTAAACTGAAAGCCAAAGCTCCACCAACACCTGTGAAATTGGAACATGGCAATCAAGTCATAATTTTTCTCATATCCACAAGCCAGAATATACTTGTGGTGCATTTCTAGTTCTTAACTTACTCTAAAGTCTCCTTTCAGCAAATATAAACATTCTGAGCCAGAGGCAATTTACTAAGTGATCAAATATCTTTACCTATGAATATTGAAAAAAGAATAACAAAAATTTTTATAAAGTCCAAATATATGATTTCTAGTCAAAACATATTAGGCTGTTTCCTATAATAATGACCCAGAGAAATCCTCTGTTGCTACTAAATATCAACAATAACAGCAGTAGCAACAAATACAAGTACTGTATAGCATTTTATAATTTCCAAGTCGTTTTAAACACATTTTCTCCTCTTTTCCTCAATGTCGTATAATGGGTGGAATGAGTTACAGATTAGGAAACTGAGACTACTTTATTTAATACTAAACCCCACCCCCACTCCAACTCCGTTGCCAAAATTCCTTCTCCTTATTCTGTTTTAATTTTTCTTTTTTTCCTTAGGACTTATTATCTTCCGACACACTGTGTGATTTACTTATTATGCTTAGCACTTACTGTCTTTCTCTCCCAACTAAAGTTTAAATTTTTTGAGGGCAGAGATCTTTGTGTTTTGGTTCCCTGAGGAATCCGAGATGCCTAGAAGAGGACATTGCTCACAAGAGATACTCAATAACTACTGATTAAATGAATGGGGCTTAGAGACAAGCTACATGCATGAAGGGTGAATTTAACTAAATATTTCAGTGAGTATAAGTTAGATTATGCTGCAGTAAAAAACAATATTTAATAATGTCAGATGCTTGACTCTAAGTGTATTATAATCTCTTGTCACCCATTGTCAGCTGTGGGCATATGTTGGTCTTTAGGAGAGCCGCCCTGTCATGTGGTGACTTGACAGTTTAGGCACCTTCAGTCTTGTATTATCTTCATATCAGCATCCATTTTTGTGATCCCATGAGGGAAAGAAAGCACGGAGAATCACTTACTGGCTCTTAATTAAACCCTTCTGCTTGAATGTTAACACAAGTTACTTCCATTCTCGTTTCATTGGCCAAAACATGTTTCATGGCAATGACAATCTCAAGGAGGCAGGGAAATATAATTTTCCCACATGTCTAGGAAGAGGAGTTTCAGAAATAAATAATGTGAGTATTGTCCATAGCCCTGAGATGAAAGAAAAATACCTAATTTAAATTCTTTTTAAAATATTGTTTGTTTCCTTTTCTACTTTTTTTGTCACATAGTTGTAACTACTGCAACCAAAGGGTAATTAACTTTCTAAATGGGAATGGGTGGGAGTGGTGAGTGAAGAGGGAGCCATATGTAGCCTTAGGGAATTTTCATCTTTCTAAATTGGGAAATTCTGAGCAGAGAGATTATCTTTAAATCCAGAATGATTCATGAGGTTCACCGAATTACTGATTCCTAGTGACTTTTCCCTGGATCAATAAATTTGCATTTATGCCTGCTGGACTTGCTTGTGATAAGGACCTTATTTTGGTCTATTTAAAACATACAGATTTTATTTATCAAACTTCAGATACCATCTATAGACTAAATGCCATGTAAGGTATTAACAGCTTTCTGCACCTCTAATTCAGCAACTTTTTGAGGTAAATATGATTGTTGAGTTTAGACTTGCATCAGTTAGTGACCAAACCAGAGTTAATTTAAATTAAGAACAAAATCTTAGTCCTTATACATTGTATTATTTACCATCTTATTTTTCTTATGATGAATATATTGACTTCTTCTGCCTCCCCAACCTTCAGCCCAAAATAGAAAACTAAGAAAAGCACATGATCATCCCAACATGATCTAGGGAGCTTTTAAATTTTTTTTAACCTTATTCTCTTCACCGTCTCAGTGCTTAGTGTGGTTCTTGGTGTATAGTAGTTCCTCAGCACATTTAGTTGAGTATCTCTCATGCAGTGCACGAATTATGAACACATTTGTACTTATTTTCTATTCTGCCCTAACAAATTACCAAAAATTTAGTGACTAAAACAACAGAAATTTATCATTTTGCAATTCTGTTGATCAGAAGTTCAACATGGTTCTCCCTGGACTAAACAAAAAATTTGTAGGACTGTAGGACTTGTTGGCAGAATTCTGTTCTTTGGTGTTATAGGGCTGAGGTCCTTGATTCCTTACTGGCTGACTGTCAGCTCAGGGCTGTTTCTGCTTCTAGATGCCGTTCTTTCTTATTCCTTGGCTCTTGGCTTCTCTCCTCCATTTTGAAAGTCAGCAGGGTTGGGGAGAGTCCCTTTCATACTTTGAATCTCTCCTGCCTCTTTTGTTGCATCTCTAACTGATAATCTAGGGTAATCTCCCTAAGGTTCATAACCTTTATAGCTGTGAAGTCTCTTTTGCCATGTACCAAAATATAAACAGGCGTAACACCAAGGGGCAAAGGTCATGGGGCAAAATTTCTACCTGACATACCATTTTAAGTAGATCTGACAATTGGGAAGTCATTTGTATCCTTTTACAAAGCCTGATTAAGTGAAATTGTTTAAAAGTCAGAGGTTTTAATGGAAGTTTACATTACTAAAAGTAAATACTTTCTTTTTTGAACAGATATTTTGATATTAAATGTTTACATTTTTATTATAGACCTTTATACATTTTTTATTGCATTGTGATTTACATTTGCTTTTCAAGGGAAAAAATGCCACACTTGGCTTAATACAAATTTTGTATGTGAATTATTTTCTGTCATTGTTAGCTATTGACAATTTTATTTTTAATCATTTACAAAATTTTTTTATTTCTCAAGAGGCCTCTCTTGAAGAAGCAATCATGCTTCTCAGTGGTTTATTCCATCATGGACTAGAATATAGATGAGGATACAAAGTGATTTTAACAAAACTTAATTAAGAAAATTAATCTACTACAAAATCTAATTATATTATATACTCCAAAGGTGCCTATAAGTAATTGGGGGGTAGGTTATCTGTTATTTAGGAAACCCTACTTGTGCCAAAATTTTGTTTATTAATTTATATAATGAAGTGTTTTCTGTCTTACTGCTTGTTCTAGTGAAAGGAGAAAAACAAATGAGAACACTTAGGTTGATAATATTTTGATACGGTGTTAAGTAAAATTTTTCCCAGAAGAGGAAAGACAGAGAATTTTCTTTTTTGCATGTACATGTGTGAATTTAGTTGTTATATATGCTTATGGTACATCCTGAAAATGGAATGGATTTTTTTTTTTAAAGCTAACTAAAACTCTCTGATATTGATCCCTATGCTAGATAAATATTTGAAACCCCTTGGGAGGAAATTATGTTGTTGTTTTCGTTATAGGATTGCTTGAACTTCTGTTTACCTTTCACAATGAGACACATGGTTCTCTGATTTTGTGATATTGCCAACAGAGTAAAGGCATGACCATCATTCAAGCTAGATATCAGAATTTTCACACTGGAGTCTCTTGAGTGTATAATTCGTGTTCTCCACACTATTTCCAAGTGTGATATATCCTCTGATTTCAACTTGGAAAATTAGTGTTCTTGAACTAGCCATTAAAACAGTTTCATTTTTGGTGCCAGGTGCCACCTGTGGTCACAATACTTGTTTTTTTTCCTACACCTCTCCCTAGCACCTCTCAATGAATCTTTCTTTGGCTTTTACCCCTTCATTATTCAAGGTGGCTTGGAGCTGTTAAACAGCATATGTTCAGTCAGAACTACAGGCTGCTTTAACTGGTTTATTTTTAACTTTCAGTCCTTTCTTGACTTAAGTAATTGCTCTTGAAAGCAGCTATTATCTAATTTTAAACTATGGACATTTAACCTCTCAGCCACCATAACAAGTATCTATTTAAAACAATCCAAGTAGCTGCAGAGTTGCGTAATTTTCATATGTAGCCCCATGAACCTGGACCTTTGTTCCTGGCTTTTCATGTGTCCATGCTGCGACTTTTAGATGATTTCTCTGCTTCGTAGTTTAGAAAGATATAGAATTTTTTTCCCCAGTTATACCTCAGAGTGGTCAATTTTAATGAAATAACCATCTCCTAAATTGCAAAAGGCAGAACTACCTGGGTTTGAATTTCAGATCCACACCTTACTAGTTTTATGATCTTTGGCAAGTTACCTGACCTCCCTATGCCTTCTCTCTAAAACAAGAAAATAGTCGTAATGTTTCATATAATATCTCATAAAAGTCCCTGTTTGGCTAGACCGTGAGCCCCGTGTCCTGTTTACTTCTGTCCTCCCGGGACCTAGAACAGTGCTTGCCATGAGGTAGGGCATGATAAACTTCTGTTAAAATTCAGCAAGATAATACATGTAATGCATTTAATACAGTGCCTGGAGCAGAGTAACAATAACAATGAAATGTGCTGAGGTGTTTTTTCTTGGCGTTGTTAAAGCTCTTCTGTTACACTTAAAAGATGACAGATTTTATTTTATAAATGTCTTTTGCAGAAGAAATATTGATCTACTACTCAGCCATTCTATATTGACCTCAGATAATACTCCTTACAATGAAATAAATTTGGCCTTTTTCTATTCTGTCTGCCAACGTAATTTCTGGGCTGACTCATGAGTATGAAGGAAAGAATAGATATTAAATCCTATTCCCTGAAGTTGTATTTGTGTGTTTTTAAATCAAACTGAGGCATAAGAACATTTGCCTCCTTTTAATTTTCCTAACAAGGAATACTCAAAGCTTTCTTTTCTGCAGTTTGCTCTAATTCTAAGAAAAAGAAACAGTATTTCTAAACTGCATTTGCATTTGTACACTTTGACTTAAAACATTTATTCAGCTGTCTGAGGTAATAGTTTAAAGAAGTGTATCTTTTTTCATTTCACATTTCATATAGATTTTTGTAGAGTTTTTATGCTTTCTGGAGGATTTTAGAGTTGAAGGAATCTCAGAAATCAGTTCATCTTTTTCACCACTTCATCTTACAAATGAGAAAAGTGAATAAAAAGAGAAGTTGAATGGTCCTAGCTAATTAGTGGCAAATGTAAGATGTAAAAGGTATTTCCTGAGCTTTCACTGATTTTTGTGCTACCTCCCTTGTTTAAAACACAAAAAAGTAGCAACTGAAATCTAACCATATATAAAGATGCTTCGGCTCCTTTTTTTTCCCTCACTCAAGTCTTTGTAGAGTTTACAGTGCTAAAATTTGAGCTAAATGATTGGAGAAATTCTATATATAACTTGTTCCAGTGAACATTATTCATTAATTTAATGATATAAACTTCCATAATAGCAACATGTTAGCAGAACTTGTTGGTTCTCTTAAACATATTGTTTGTACTGAAAATCAGCATGCATTTTGTTCACATAAAGTTTGGAATATATTTACTGTTTATGGAATAAATATTATATAAAACTTTCTCATATAGCTAGAAGAAGTCAATTAATGCAATGAAAATGGTTTTTGCGTTTGAGTGACTGCCTTAGTATAATTTAATGTAATATTAATATAGATTAAAGAATGGTCAGATAGCATTTTCAGTTGTTAGCAGTTTTCCTCTGTCAGCTTTTCTCTGCTTTTTTTATACTGTTGTCATCCATTTCTTAACTTTTATTCATGTCAGAAGGTTAAAATGACATAAGCATCTGCTATTGCAAAATTATTCTCATTTATCTACAACCATAAAATCTTGACGGATAAGTGGAATTATGCGTCCTACAGTTTTCAAGCTCCTCAATACAGAGAACCATAAGTTGCATGATTGTTTTAATGTCTAAGCATATCACTCTAGAAGTCTCTCTTTTCTTTTACAGCTGTTAGAAGAAGTTACAACATTCTTGAGGCAACAGTAATCATAGACATAGCTGTCTTGAATTTTTTAAAAAGGTTTTTAGGAAATAATTATATCTTCATTAAGTTTAAGTTTGAAATGTTGAAAACACATCACTGCATTTAAATGTCTTGCAAGTTTTCCTGAGCACTTCAACTTTTAGGCCTCTCTGCTAGGTAGAGAGAGGTAAGGACGAATCAGTTTTCATGATGGGACTGAACCTCCTTGCTCCAGTGTCAGTCAGCTGAAGAGCACCTGTCCAGAACAGAGGGGCACATTAGGAAGCATGCCAGAAGGAGATAGTAGAACCTTCCTGTTAGGCCTGTGTTCGCAGGTAACTATGAATTTATCCAATTAATAATTGTAGTGCAGAATACAAACTTATTCATCTTCTTATATAATGATTCTTGGAAATGTATCGATCAGAGAAGTGAGTAGCATACTTAGCTTTACATTTTAATATATATTCAAGAATACATACAATTGGAATACAGCCTGCATATTTAGGATAAAGAAGATTGCTATTTATAATATGAAGAGAAATGGTATCAACTTCACAGTAGCAGTGTTAACTAAGTGTGTAACTTTTCGTAATGACCTCGAGCAGCTCTCTAGAAAAGCCTTTTTGTACATTAAAATGTTTGACATTTTTGGTTTAGTTTAGTAGAATTCCTACTCATTCTTTTTCTCTGTCCCCTTTGCTTGGGTCGTCGGTAGGTTCAGTTTGTGTTGCAGTTAAGGTGTAATGCTGGGGCTAATCTCTGTAAAATGCTAGCATTTGTTCTTCTTTTTCCCTATCATCAATCTTTTACACTCATATCAAACCCCTAATGTATCAGCAGGTTTCCCAGCGCTACTGGTTAAAATTACCTTTGCTTTTGGTAAACTCTGAACCTTCAAGCCTCAGTGTTTCAGCTGCCCCCTGTGGATTCCGTGAAGCCTCTCTCTGCACATTCCTCACTGCCAGTCACTTGCTTTATGTCCTGAAACTAGGAGCCTGTGCAGAGCCCATTATTATTCCACTGTACCTAGCTTCCTTCCTTAAATGGAGAGAATGTGTAAATATTTCCAATAATTGGTGTCACTTATGTAAACTACAAGTGGGAATGTGGTTAGAACTCCCAAAGCTAGATAGCTTGAGTTTCCGTTACACAATAATAACACACATTCTGTCAGCCTAGCTGTTTCCCAAAGTTTCTTTGCTTTTCTGATACTATAGAAATTGGAAGATTTACCTATTTGTCTTCAAAGTAAATGCTGTAATTAATAACTTATTTCTGAAAGTTTGTCTCATTTTCTATTTGAAGAGTTCATATTTTATCTAATTTTTTATCCTCCTGTTTGCATTTTCTTTTTTTCACTTGTTCGCCTTCGTATGTACTTCCCTTTCGTCTATTCTAACAAAGACTATCTATTATTAGTAAAAATAGATTCTGATATAGGTAGGATTTCTTGGGTACATGATTCATGTTTTCACTTTGAGTACAGTATAGTTTCCACATATAACTATTAGGTTATAACTTTATTCTTTTGGAGAATGGAGTCCTGCCTTTGAGGCTAGAGCCTTGATTACTGGTGGAATCTTTGTTGTCCTGACCAAAGACCCCTGTTCAGTGTCATGAGTTAGTCTCATTAAGATTTACAGTAAGTACCTTGGGATTTCTTGAAAATTAATAGAAAAAGGAGAATGCCCTTTTCTCCATGAGTAGCAGCATATTTTTAGTAGCTCTTGCCTCAGATAAATAAGATTCCTAAATATTGTTCTCAAATTTTGATTTTCTATTTGGTGAAAAACCTTAGGCTAATAATGATGAAATAGCAACATGTAAGTTTGAAATTAAAGATACTTTGAAAGTCATTTTAATGTTTTTACACTTCAAATTACAATGCATATGCTTTTGTTTATTTTAAATGTTTAATAAATTTTAGCAATTTCTAAAACGGTCATTAAAAGAGAAAAACACATTAGCATATCAAAGCAAACAAGCAAGAACAAAAATTATCTAGAGTATCTTGCCTTTAAAAAGGACTCAGTAGTAGCAATAGCTGAGACACTTTTCCAGCAATGTCAGTACCCTTTTATGTGCTGTTATATAACCCTTTGATGTATAAAAGTCTGTTGTGTTTTTTCTAAAGTGGGAATAAGTGACCAAGTATTAACAGTTATATCACTTGTTAAGAGCCACACTATGTTCTAAGGGATGTTTCTGTAAAAGTTAATACATATGATTTATTTATACTCACTTTATTAAATTGTTTTATAATAATTTTGTTTTAAAATCAATTGTTATATTATCATGCTTAATTATTTGAAATATGCAAGTCTTATTTTTTTTAAATAGGGAAATAAAACTAATGTAATCACTTAAGTAAGTTTTCTTCTTACAATTACTTCTTTTCTCCCCTTAGTCATGCTCCCTATATTCTCCCTGGATTGAGCAAAAGGAAATAAAATTTAACTTACCGTACCCTCTTCAATATAGTATGGATGATATTGTGTAGTTTAAGGGTCAGGGAGAGTAAAGAAGAAATTTTAAAGTTTTTTATTCTCAAAAACAGTTTTCTGATCCTAATGAATTATTTTGTCGACATTTTTAGATTCAGAATTGTGTGTGTAATTTCCTACTGCAGCTGCATCTTCATTTTTTTACTCCTTGTTTTATGTGGTTTGTTTTTGCAGTGGGTACACCTTATTACATGTCTCCAGAGAGAATACATGAAAATGGATACAACTTCAAATCTGACATCTGGTCTCTTGGTTGTCTACTGTATGAGGTAGGTAATGTTGATAAATTCCATATATTGCTGCAGTTGTACTTAGTATATTTCCTCTGTGCTTATAGTATGTGCTTACTGTATTTCTGGGTAATTTTTAATTATAAAGAATTATTCATTAGTTTAATAACTTTTTATAATGGAAATTAATAACTGCACATTCCTACACATTTACTTCCTCTAATATATTTCTAATTGTGTTCTTTTGATGAGAATTTTATTTTTATCATGTTAACTTTTATGTTAATGTAATGCTTTTCTGTGTATTTTATATTTGTAAAAATATGCATAACATCTATGAATCTTGATGCATGCCTTGCAGAGAAGGTATAATGGATTAGATTTAAAATATGAAAGTACAGTAAATATCAATTTTTTATTTCACTTTTACATAGGTGTAATTCAGCATTAAAGATTATATGCAAACAGATAATTCTGCTAGGTTATCATTTAATTTCATTTCCATTAGTAATAATTCACACTGGTAAAGCTCAGTGAAATACTGTCTCTTTTGTTCTGCTGGTGATAATTTATCAAAGGAAGATGGAATCATGTAGGCAGATCCTCTAGAAATATTATAATGCAATAATTTAGATGGATAAAAGAAAGTATATTAGTAACACATTTTACATCTATGTTATGGAGCAGTGGTATGAAACAGTATCTCAAGCTAGTGAGTTATGTGATTTTGTTTTTTTAATTGAACGACAATTTTCCTAGGAATACAGCTTTGAGTCAAAGCTGTTGATTAATAATTAGTCTGCATCTAAGTAGTTTTTAATAAATGAAGAAACATAATACATATAATCATTTTTATGTCTTTATGTATATAAGGCAAATCTAAAGTGCATACATAGAAATCAATGCATTCTTACATATTTTGTGTTTCTTGCCCTCCTGACTTAAATGAAATATATGAGGAGATCATCGATTTTAATTGTGTCACCATTACTAAGAAGTAGAGCATCAGGAGGGTATTTTTAAAAATTATTTCATGATCTTTTATTATTTTACTGATTGTATGTTAAAATTTCCTTAATTTAAGGAACTTGAAATTATTTGTTTTGTTACTTACTAAAATAACTAATGACTATTTAAAATGAAAAGATGTTTAAATATTCTTAAACTTATCCCTAGTATAATTTTATTATGAAAAATATGAATTAATTATGTACCAAAATATGTTTTGTATGCACCAGAGATGTATGCTCACTATATTATATTCTATTAATATTTTGGTACAGCGCTAAAAAGAAGTGGTTTGATTATATTAAGTTACTAGAATGTTTTAAACTCAGTTACTTTGTGCATTTAAAATGTTTTATATCTGTTTAGGTAACTTAAGATTACTTTAGTTCATAAGCTAATATTATCAAAGCAGCATTTTCTATTAAAGTCCCTAAAAGTAAACAGCAAGTTGGTTTCCAATAACACGATTAAATTAAGCAATAAAAAGAAAAAGTTCAGGTGAGATAAGTGGTTTTGGGGAGGGAGAGAGTTAGCATAAATCTTTTAGGGTTAGCAGACTCATGTCAAAACTGAAATAATTGATCTCATTTTGAATTTGCCGTTGAGAGGCAGCATACTTAAAATGGTCATCAAAATAAAAATTATTTCTTTGGACACTCCTGCATCCCTGAGTTATATATGTTGTGGTGATTTAAAATATTTATCTTGCTAACATGAGTTCTCATCGCAGTATATTTTCTCAATTCCTCCATGCAAGTCTTTTGGAAGAATTAGAATTGTTCTTAAGATTTAATTTACTTTTATGTTCTATCTCCTTTCAGTTATGTTTCAGTAGGATGTTAGTAGAAATACCTAGCAATTTAGCTTTTAAAAATTGGTCATCACATCACATAGATATTTTATACTGTTTCCCATAAGAAAGGACTATTAACAATGAAGGAGTAGGAAACCTTTTTAAAATGTATTTTAAACTCAAAAAATTAGACTTTCAAATATTCCTGAAACCTTAAAAAAAAAAAAAACTAGCAGTACGGTTTTAATTGATATGCAACAAAGTAGACTTTACTAATTAAAATCAAGATGCTGTGCTTTTGCTACACGGACCTTTACATGGAAAAGTAGGTTTTACACATTTCCTTTATTGTTCAGCGCAGCAATTGCATCCTTACAGGGTTGTAGGTTGGTGGCTTACAGTTCAAAAAAAAAGAGAGCTGCCACCAGCCCCGAAGACAGACAGTGGGCTTTCGTCCCTCCGACACCCCCAGAATACTAATCAGGAAAGTCAGACCCTGGAGGTCAGGGAGCAAGTCAATCATTCTAGCGATCGTCTCAGTGTGGAGGATCAAATTAGCCTGAAAAATTCAGCTGCTGGGAGGAGAGGGCGAGCAGCTGTCAGGGGCAGCATCGAGATGCACTAATGAACCAGATGAATAGTGCAAAAGCTTGAAAATAAAAACAGGACAGTTGACATTTTTCATCTGTCAAAGCAGGAGATGCATGAAAATATACTATTCTTGTTTAACTCCTTAGGGGACGTTCAGATTTTTTTTTTTTAACACTGCAGTACTGAGAAAAAGGACCATAATGAACTAGCATAGGATAATGAATATATGTACATTTACTTAAGTTCAACAAACAGGGCGAGACTATAGTTTATATATACATTGTATTTTTTAGGTAACATTTTTGATATTCCTTTTAATCATAAAGTGTCCTTGCATTTAAAACAAAAAAATGTGATTATTGATGTAGTTCTTTTAAGAATTTCCTCTCAGATGGAGTATTTTATATGATTAGTGACATTCACATTGTTTTTTACTTTTTTCTCTTCATGTAGAACAGCTATTCCTAAGGGAGTTCTCTATAGATATATGTGGGCATTATATAAAACATAAACTAGGTAAAAATTTGTCAAACTACTTTCTAGGTTTGATTTCCAGTCCCATCTCCTCCTCGTCCAGGCTCTGAAGGAGTTAAACCTCTGTCTGGAGCACAGAAGACAGATGAGAGCCATTTTCAGCTTGTCCTGTCCCCACTGACGCTCACTGAGTAGCACAGCATGGACTAGCGTGTTTCACACACACTCTGCCTGTCTGGGGAATGTACACATTGTCCTTCCAAAATCAAACTTATTAGCACATGTAGAAAAGGGTGACTGACTTTGGGGCAGCCTGGCACTCCGTGTTGTATTCTTGTTGCTGCGGTTCAAAGATTTAGAAGGTTTTGAACAGGATGCGAACATTTTAAATTGAATTTTTAGTTTGTAACCCTGCTTACCACTATACTTGCTTGCACTTTAAATGTCAAGTTAGAACCTTGTCTTAAAATACATTTAAATTCAATAATGTCTTTTTTTAAATTGTTCATCCTTTGAGTCGTGTTTTTCTGCATAAAAATCTCATTTGGAAGCCTTGAATCGCAACTAGAACTTGCAGAGCTTTTGAACATATTTAGTATTTTTGAAACTTTATCAAAAGAAAAGAAGTTCTAATTCATTGTAAACTATTTAAGGATTGGTTATAGCATTCAAATTTGAGAAGCCTTTTTTTTTTTCTCAGAATATCCTTTCTCTGCAGAAACTATTACACAAGATAAAATGCTTTATTCCCTAAACCATTGCTAGCTTATAATTCAGTTTTAGCTTCAGTTTTATCTTTTTTACATTTTGACCATTACATAGTTGAGCTATACCTTGTGATATCTGTTTTGTCATGAGATATGCTAGTTGTTTTTAGGACATTACATATACAAAGAGTTTTTAAGTTATTATATATTATCTTTCTTAATATTGTTTTATGTCACATATAAATATGCAGAAATATTCTAACCATTTTCATTTTAGGGAATTTTAAATGTTGGATAAAAAATACCCAAAAGTTGAAGTTAGAATTTTTTTTGGCACTTACTGAATATTCTCTAAAAGAGCTATTGGTAAAAATCAAAATGTCCAAATAACTTTAAAGTATTTGTAATTATTTTCTATACTAGTGTAGTATACTTGATGAAATCACCTTTAAAGTTGCCATGTTACTATATCAGTTTCATTGGGAGCATTTTACAGATGGCTGCATTACAGAGTCCTTTCTATGGTGACAAAATGAATTTGTACTCGCTGTGTAAGAAGATAGAACAATGTGACTATCCACCTCTTCCTTCAGATCACTATTCAGAAGAAGTAAGTCATTTTCAGTCCATGTGTTCATCTGTTGTTCAAATTTTGGTAACATTTTTGATTAAGAAATGTTACTTTATCCAGAAATACAAATGAATAGTATAGGTGGCAGAAATAGCACTTTTTATTCTGTTTTCATTCTCTTGGAGACTTGCTGTTTAAAGAGTTGACGCTGCAATTCATAATGTATAGTGGAACACAACACAGCGTGAGGTGTAAAATTGGCCACTTCCTAGTGGTGATAAGGATAGTAGCTGACTCTACAGAGTACTCAACACAGCAGAGGGCAGAATTAATGCTCATACCTAGAATCTAGTTAATCAACATGTCTAGTATCCTTTCTTAACAGGGCTAACTCTTTATTCTCACTATCTCAGACCAGCAAACAATTATAACTTTCTGTTTTGGCAGAACTTTCCTCTAGTTCATGTTTTCCAAAAACTGAAACATACTTCTCTTAGCTAAATGTCTATGAATCTTATTCTTTAAGCTTTACCCTCTTTCCTTTGACAATATCCATTTTATCACCACCTTATTGCTACAGTCAGATTTTGAGGGAGAAATGTTTTGAAGTTATTATTGTAGATATGTTAAAAATGTTAGATATGGTTGAAATTTTTAGTAAAACTTTTCTTTATGAAGAACTGAGTCTGAATCATTGCTTGCTTTGGTAACTCACTGAAATGAGTTGTCTTAACTCCACCCAGCATTCAGTTTTTCATTGAACAAAACATCTCTCATTTTAACCTAATGCATCATGATTTTGCCAATATTTAAGGAGAAGGTATGCAGACTAACAGTGTCTCAGGTCAACCAAAATGTTTCACATAAGCTTTTTTTGGAATGCTTATCAGGGACCTACCCAGAGAAAACAGTGTCTTGACTTAGGACATCTCACCTTCTCATGAGCAACAGATTTTTGCCCCAGGAAAATGGAAAGGAGCAAAGGAAAATTATAAAACAATTATAATGTTCACTTATTAAGTAATCTTGTCAGTCTTTCTGCTGTGAATCAATCGCATTCAGTTTTAGGATTATATAAGGACATTTGAGTCTGTATAACTTGAATAATAAATATCTCTATAGAATTTTTATCACATGTAAAGCATTTGTGTTCCTAGAATGTATTAAGTACTTTTTCTTCTAGTAGTTTCAATGCTGATAATCAGTGATGCCTAGTTTTTTGCTCCATAGCATTTGTATCCAGGTAATTAGAATAAACTCTTACAAAGGAGTGATAATAATTTAGAAGTATTATCTTTATTTGATGTTAATGCTGTTATGTTAGGCATTTTTAATTACTATTTTGGGTGTAGACTATAAATATGGCATTTCACAAAACCAACTTCAGAACTATAGGCCTGGAAATACAGTGGGGTGTGAACAATAATGCAAAATGATAGCAAGAATGTCAGGGGCCTTTCTTTGTTGTGTCATTCATGCTGTCTTCTTTTTTCCATGAAGCGCATGAATATTTCACATATCTGCATCCTCATCCCCTATTCTTCTTGACTAATTTTCAGACTGTCTGAATTTGCATTTCACATGGTAGCTGATTAGGAGATGCCGAGTGCAGCAGTGAAGCCTCAGCAGGCGGTTACCATGGTGACCTTCAGCAGGATTTTAATGATGATACCACTAGTGGTTCGTTGAAGTCGGCCTGCCTGCAGGGCTACTTCACTGCAGCTAAGTGTGAAGTTGGATATGCGGATTCTCAGCCAAGGGGCAAATATCAAAGTCTGGCCCAGATAGAAGGTCTTAGAGTTGGGAAAGGAAAATAGATTCCACTTTTTACTTCACTCTATATAGTTACCAGTTTCGAAAAGAACTATAAAGCAAAACATGTTATATGGTATACTTTCCAAAAAAACAAAATCAGTGCAATTCCTCATATTGGTAAAATCTGTTGTCATGCCCTGATGAAATAGAAAGCTATACTACCTTGGTAAATATGGAAAATAATTCTTACTGAAGAAATGAATATAAAAATATGCAGACTATATAACAATGTAACTTTAATCTGTTCAATTATTTAGAAGAGTTCTCAAAACAGGAGCTTTGAAATGTAGATGTGCTAATAAATATTTTGTCTCCTTAAATAGGAACTCAATTTGTTTGTAAAATAATTATTCAGAATTCATGGTAACAAAAAGCCCAAACAGATTTGGTGCTGCCATAATATCCTAAATATTTTTTTGTAAGGTAGGTTCTTTAGATCTTTTACAAATCTGAATTGCCAGTTAATTTATTAGTATGACAAAATATAGAAATCAAGGAAAAGTAAAGTACAAAGTTTTTCAACAGTGAACTTTTAATTAAAAGACAGTTGGTTAAGTGCCAGTTTTATAGCTGTAGCTGTTTGAAAAATAAAAAATGTAAGCAAATTAACATACCAAATATGATTTGAAAGCTTACCAGTTTTACTTAGCTACTGCTAAATTTTTAAGGCTACTTCCCAAAGAAAATTTGAAGGCAACATTTCATGAGAATACTAACTATGCCTGCCAATCAACCTCAATTGATAGGAATCCAAAGGAATCCTACAGGATTTATGTCTAGATATAGTCATTCCATTTGGAAGAAATCGGAGTTTAAAAGACTGAATTTTTTTTTCTTTCTTATATTCTAAAACATAGATACAGTTAAGCATTAAAATCAAAAATGAAAAGTAGTATCCTTTGGAAAAATAAACTTATGCAGCAAATCTTTTCTTTTGAATTATGCTGTAATTAGTATGTACGTATGATTAGTGTTATTCTATTTATACATGAGTGATATTAGGAAATGTGTATTTTGTGGCTTATGAAAATACTTTTCTTTCTGAAATTTTTTTCCTGATAATAATCTCATCCATGTATCAATGAGGAATTGCTATATTTAACAAAAACCTTAGGCTGAAAAGAGATTTCTTTCCTTAGATGTCTCAGTTTAATTTAACTTGCTACTGTTGGTGACAGTGAAACAAACATTTAGTGAAAATGTACTATGTACAAGGAATGATGATTCAAAAGGTCTCTCATAATCAGACTTGGGCTCTTCTCTCAAGGATTATTGATCATGGGACACTCTTTTTTTTTTTTTTTTTTGAGTTGGAATCTCACTCCATTGCCCAGGTTATAATGCAGTGGCACGCTCATGGCCACCCCAGCGTCGACCTGCTGGGCTCAGGCAATCCTTTCACCTCAGCTTTCCAAGTAGCTGGAGCTACAGGCGCGTGCTACCACGCCTGGCTAATTTTTGATTTATTGTAGAGACGAGGTCTCCCCAAGTTGTCCAGGCGGGTCTCGAACCTGCTGGCACAGACAATCCACTCGCCTCGGCCTCCCAAAGTGCTGGGATTATAGGCTGAGCCACCGAGTCCAGCCGATACTTCTTTCTCTAACTCCATCAATGCAAGTTCTGCTAGGAGTTCCATGAATTTTCGTGTTTTCACAGTTGTTGTTTTCTCTTTCTGAAATACCTCTTTTTCTGTTCTTTGCAAGGAACATTCATTCTCTTCCATTCACAGCTTGGACATAAAGTTTTCCTGCATAAAGTTTTCTGGCCCCTTCATTGTCTCCCCATACCCTCCTCCCTTGGCAGTCACACTACATAGTAGTAGCTTCCCTGCATGGGTGCCTCCCCTGCCAGACTGTCAATCTCCTGCTCTTGAGGACCACTAACTCGGCTTTTTATCTGTGTATCTCTAGGGCCTGACACATCTTAAAAGGTTCAATAATTGATTGACTGATGACTGATAGAGGGAATGAGAGATGGAAGGAATAAGTTTTAAAAAAGAGTAGATGAATCAATAAATGACAATAGAATGAGTGAGAGAAACTTCTCCTAAGAACTCTCTTTCTAGTAAAGCAGATGATTACTCACAAGATAGGCTAGAGGATGTGAGAGTTTTCTTTATTGATATTACTTCCTATTGATATTACTTTTAAATAAGCAGCATCATCTCTGAAATATCCAGTGTCCATTTACTGGGAAATAAGATAGACTATTTTCCTCCAGTTTCACTATTTATTTGCGAGACACTGGAGTAGTTATCAGAATTATGCATTTATTCACTAAATTATCTAATGAGACTCCAAGTTAAAAAAAAAAAAGAATAGTTATATTGATAATTATTTAGAAAATTATAAAATGTGACTCCTGAGTTAATTCTTTTTTAACAGATACATTCTTAAAAATCTGTGCATTAATTAACAAAATATAGACTTTGTTTCCTTAAGTACTTTTTATTTGTTATTTAAAATTCATAGTTTAAATAGTGAAGACATAAGAAAGGTTGAATAGAATTGTGCCTCAGTGGCTGCTTTTAACAGATTTCTTTTCATTGTAGGTTTTAGCAGAGCGGTTTGGAAGAAAGTTCTGAAAAGAGGAGTACAGGGTTTGCAGATGAAAGTGTAAGAAATGGAAATGAGAAGGAAGGATAAAGGGCCATCTTGGTTCAAGAAAATAAGCAGGGACAAATTACTCGGAGGCCAGGCTTGGTGGCTCAGCCTGTAATCCCAGCACTTTGGGAGGCCGAGGCAAGTGGATTGCCTGAGTCCGTGGATTCGAGACCAGCCCAGGCAAATTGACGAGACCTTGTCTCTACAATAAAAAATAAAAAAGAAAAAGAAATTACATCGAAGTCTTAAAAGCAATGCTTTAAGTAAAAAAGAAATTTAAGCACTTACAAAACATTGGAAAGATGGCTAAAGTCTTTTCAATAGACTGTGTTGTTATAACAGCTTGCTGATATAAATGGATTGCTGTAGCAGATGTTTATTAGTAATTTTACTGTAAATATGAAAGACTCTTGAAGGACACATATTTGTGATTATTGTGATTGCCCTCTGATTATATTTTGAAAACTTGCTAGTTTAGTAAGTCTCATTACTGCTTTTGATGGGTAAAGAAACCAACATAATGTGATTTTGAAATTAGAATTATTACCTCGGTAATTAGTTTTCACATGACAGTCTCTTTTGTTTTACATTAAATTTCTGTTCATTTTGTGACTTTATACTGCTGGCCCACAGACAGAAAAGTATCTGTTCTTATTAAAAAGTCAATCAATCATATATAAAATTATTTTTTAAAACATCAACCTAAAAGATCACATCCAACCAAGGAGCTAATAGAGAATGAATGAAATCTCATAAACTTTCACCTCATAAATAGTGATAAACATATTTTGGTTTAACCTCCTTTCTATTGTGCTTGTTTTCCTTTGTTAGTTGGACAGTGTCCCATTCTTCCTCTTTTTTTTTTTTTATTTTTGTTTTCAAGTTAGAAATGGAAGCCAGGAGGGAAAGGTTCTTTCTTTCTCGCCTCTCCTGAAATAGTTTAGCCAGGCCTGATCATGTCTTCCCTGCTGCTTCACTCAAATGTGTAAGAATTCCAGCATCATTTTCATTGTTCTTGAAACAAGAAAAGTCTTGATTTTACTAGAGTATTTAAAATCTAATGCAAGAATTTTAAAATGCAGTTTTTTCCCCTATGGTTGATTATATATGAATAATCAAAATAATAAATTTTCAGTTGAACTAATTGAACTGATTTTAGATATGTATAGGTTATTGGAGAATATAATATAGTTCTATGACTG
Organism: Carlito syrichta; assembly: GCF_000164805.1. Classification (NCBI taxonomy): domain Eukaryota; kingdom Metazoa; phylum Chordata; class Mammalia; order Primates; family Tarsiidae; genus Carlito; species Carlito syrichta. Next base: position 579,327 of record NW_007249797.1, on the reverse strand, counting down.
TGAAGAAAATTATGATACTGAATTTTTTCAACTTTTGAAACCACCATTTAATCCATATATCAGTTTTCCTGTTAAAGGAAGAAGGACAACGACATCATTCCCATTTTACACATGAGCAAGTAGAGACTCAGACAGTGTTTAGAGCAAATACTAGTTTTCAAATACCTCACCACGTCCCCCTGCTTGTGCAGCCCAAAGTCAACCCTCAGGTTTTATGAATAAGCATTTCATGATTCCTACCTTAGACTTACCAATTTCTCATTTTCCTCTTCTCTATTCTCACCCTTCCACTTGCCATATTTTTCTGGAATCTCCTTTGCTAGAGGCATACCTTGTTAGAGGCTCAGAGCCCTCTCCTGGCTTGTGATAACTCAGGCCATGTAACATTGAAAGGAAAAAATGAAACTGCAAAAGGATTGGAATTATTTTGACATATTAAAGTATGTAAAAACTATAGCATACATCTCAAGATGTCAGATATGTTGATCCATAGAATACTAAGCAATAAAAGTTATAATTTGTCATAATTTTACTAATATTTTATTTTCCAAATGGCCACCATAAGGAAAGGAAAACACTAAATAAATGCCTTAAAAATTATAACTTATTTTTTTTATCTAACATTTGTAAATAGTCTGTTTACTTTTAAATTTCAGAATATATTTAAAGAAGATTTTTAAGAAAGTCGAGTCAGTAACAAAAGCATGACCTTTGTTGTGGTTCATAAAAGAGCTGCTTTATGTAAATAAGAAAAAAACAAGACAAAAGTATCAGATAAAGATTATTTTGTGTCTTTTTGAAGTTAAGCTAAGTTATAAAACTTCCTGTTCATTTGAGCAGTCTAAATATTTTTAGTTTATAGTTGCTAGATTTGTAAATTTTAATGAAATTTTAATTGTTTTCTGGAGTTGTTAATGGAATTTAACCAATGTTATTCAAATTGATGTTGAAGTCCCTGTAATTATGTAATCAAATATTAAGTGAGATAATATCTTACATTAAAATGTAGAGATATATAATTATAATAATAATGATATAATTGTACCTTTATCAAAATTAACTTAGGATTGAGTGTTATCTCAAACACTATTAATAACATTTTATTTTTCTTCCTCAAAATTATTTCAGTAAATCTGATGTTTTCATCATTTATAAAATCATTGAGCTCCCTTACTAAGAGTTGCCATACAGGATGATATCTTTAAGCTTTGAATGTTCCATTTTTGTTTAAAAAATAAATTTAAGCAGGCCCTTTGTTCACCTATGCTTCTGACGTGACACTGGGGACTTGCTCCTTTAAGACATGAATCCAGAACGGTGCCCTATATTTCATACATCCTGTGGGATCCTATAAAATAATGTAACATTCTGTAAGACTTATCACAGTTTTCAAAAGATGCTGAATGATCTTCAGTTGTGAAATACAGACATTACATTACCTCATTTCTGTGTGAGATTACTTTTTTTCCCCCTTTTCCTCTACCCCCAAGTCAGTCACTAGTGACATTTTGGTGTACAAGTTGGATACGCCTAATCATTTTGTATAAATATCTAAAGCTCCAAAATATAGTGTACTTTAATGTATTAGACCCACTTTGGGGTGCTAAAATGTGTCCTTGGGTAGATGGAAATTGCGTATATCCGGGAGGCTGACATAGCATAATTGGTCTCAAAGGGATTAAGATGGGGGTGAAAAAGAAACAGTACCAATAGCACTAGTCTTTAGTATTCTATTGAGAATTGTGTTAGTGACCTAAAGCTATAATGCACAAAGAGTCCTATTGTTATTACCTATAAGTGACTGAACTTGATCCATAATTGGGTTATCACCCTGACAACAATGACTGTTAATACTATCTTTTAAAAAATACTTTCTGGTATCAACCTATTGCTTTGATATCTCTTTAAATATATATAGATGAACATATATTAGTATTTCCTCTACTTTATTGAGAACATTCATTAATCTGAATATAACTTAGAACTTTATAATCCTTAAAAATGTTATAGAGAATCCATTTTGTTTTTATTTTAGATGTGTTGTGGCTCATTTAACTATTTCTGTGTTGCTTTTTAAATTTTTCTGAGGAATCTGAGTTAAACAATTTTCTCTTCTCTGATTTTGTAAAGGCTTTTCGGACATTCAGATTCTTATTTTTACCTTATTTTGAAACAACTTTTTTTAAAGCGATAAAGTACACATTATTTTACAAACAAGTAGAAAGTAATGCAAACTAAACAAATTTTCTGAGATAACATAAACCAATAAATGCTTTTTTACTTTTATTTATTTTTATCAATGTTGTGATGGCTACTGCTTTTGGAATTATTTTTATAGTTTAAAGTAATAAATGGAAAGCTTACTCAATTCAGGCACAGAATTTTTTTGAGCAAGTTGATTGACTAATACTATTATTAGAAATTGAAACTAACATAAAGAAATATATATCAAATTCTTAATAATATTATTATCTGAACACAGTTCAGATAACATAGTGCTTAGAATCATTCCACATTAATGGGTAAATGTTAAAGATTTTTAAAGTAACCTTTTTCCAGAGATTCACAGGAACTTTCTAAAAATTTAAGACTAACAATGAGGGCAGTCTCTAAGATAATTACCCTCATTTTGTCTAACTTTGAATGTATTATCTGACTTTGAGAGAAAATTTAGAGGGTATTTTTTAAATTCATGAGGTCACTGGGTAAGTTTATGACCTTAATAATAAGAAATAAAGAAACTGTTCCATGCTAAAATTCAAGTACATTTTATTTTGGAGGGAGTTTGCTGCCACTTTCTTGAGAGAGTAAAATTAGAAATAACAATGGAATTGTCATTCTAATCATCATAATAATCTGAAAATTTTTGTGACATCACATAAGTATATATCTTTCACAGATAAAGTAGGCTTATATCTCATTGTGAGTTTTACAGAGCCCTAGAGAAAAATTTTGGGTTTGTTTTTTTGATCAGAATTGGCCTAGGAAGGCAGATCCATTAATTTTAGAAACCAGAGGAACTGATGTTGGAGCTAACACTTTTTTGAAAATCAAATAGCCTAACAGTCTTTCCTTGACTATGTGGAAGATCACCCCATCTTTGTGCAGAGGTGCCATTGGGGTACCTGCTGACCAATTTAGAATTTTTCTCCGACGGTACTGCATTTAAAAACCTTGACTCTGAAGCTAGATTGCTTCGGTTCAAATCCAAGCCTTATCACTTATGCCTCTGTGACCTTAGGAATGTTACTACACTACACAATTATATGTAATAGTAGTACCCAACCCCATAGAGTTGTTATGAAGACTGAATAAGTTATATCATGTAAAAATGCGTAGAATGGCTCATAAATATTAGCTTTTAGGAAATAGTTGTCTCTCTGCTCCAGCACTGGAACTAGCCTTTAGTCGAAGCCCCAGAGTTATCTCATAGCACATATAGAGATGTCTTTTGATCTGAAAACGTTCAGGAGACTGTATTTCTAGTTATTCACAGGAGTCCTAGAATAACTAATAATTCCATAGACTGTCTAAGTCTAAGTAGCATAACCTCTAGGCATGTCCACTAGCTGCAACAAGCGTACCCCTTAGGAATCATGAGTCAACCTGTTATGTATAGTTATTTAATGACTTAGAAATCAGAGACCATCTGGCAAAGCCAGTTTTTTCTGTTCCCCTAATTAATGAATTTTAAACCCTAGTTCTTAGTGCTATTCCTTGTTTGTAATACATAGGTGACTGTTTTATCCCCTTATTCATGATAGCAGGGCACAAAAACTATACTATCTAAAAGTAATACTATAATTTGTATACATTAAAAGAAGGGGTAAGATGGGATTTTATCTACATAATTTAAATTGTTATTCGGTCTGACAAGAGACTATTCATGGATCCATATGAATGCACATTTTTAACCAAATTATTAAAGACACAAAACTTAGTCCGTGATTTTTAATAATATAAAAGTTTTGGTTGTGATTTTTTTTCTCCCATACTATGCTAAAAGACAATTACAACTGGCTTTCCCACACTAGAGTAGCAAGTCTATTAAATATATCTTTAAGACAACTGATAGTTATCTCACATTTACCAAGGAAAATTATGTCAAATTAAAAATTTAGCCTATGGTAATCTCTCATTATGTAATTTACAATCCTTTTTTTTTTTCCAAAAAATATTTGATATAACTTACAGCAAGAAACACGACTTAGTGGTTGTTAAAATAGATGTATAAGTACAAATTCAGAACTGGGGACAGACAGGAATGTAAATATACCTATCCTAAGGGCCAACAGGGTTGCTGCGGTTGAGTTTCTTATTTGGTTATTGCTTTCTTTATGTACTGGCACAAAGGGAAACATAGTAAGCAAATTAGTTTCAGTTTTTAAGGAGGAAATATATGAGTTCCTCAGAGAAGATAGGATTTTCTCCTACTAAATTATGGTAGAAATATCTCATATAAAGATCCGTGAGTAATGTACCAAGCAGTGTCTTCAATAACAGTTTTACAACAAATACCTAAGTGACGTTTGATAAAATCCAAAAGCAAATATTAAAGCACAATGTTGGAAAGGTGATTTGTCAGCAGGATAAACTAATGTACTCTCAGGATGCAGCTTTCTGGTGATTCAGTTTGATTAAAGGATAGAACGTAGATTATCCAAAGTTGTAAAAATGAGTTATATATATTACAGGGTCTTTTCTAAATTTTAATTCTTTTAACAATAATTTGATAGGATCTACCACATGGCACACTGTTCAGGGTTATATACCCTTTGACCAGGACCTGGATTCTATTCTGCTGATTTGCTTAAAGGAAAACAAATACCAGCCAGGTGGGCCCCCTTAGTGAATTTTGAGACATCTCATCACTTTGTTCACCTAGTGGAAGTAACACCAATCTCTTGAGCAGAATAAACTGCCTGTTTACTTTCTCCGCTCTAAGCTGACCACCTTTTAGCCGATATTTTTGTTAATACCTAGTAATTCTTGTCTCCTAATTGAAACTTGGATAATACCTTAAACCAAGTGACATCCTTTTATAGTGGTAATGATTTGAAATTAATAAATATGCACTTACTGTTAATTAGTATGTATGCAAAGCTGTGGATTAGGCATTCTGAGAGTTTCAAACCAAAAGCTCACTTAGGTAAAAGTAAGCAAGCTGTCAACAGTGGCAAGTGGTAAAAAAACTTACATTAAAAATCAAATGATTTGGGTTCCAATTTGTGTTTCCCATTCTGTTAGTGGCAACACTCCCCTTTCAGATACCCCAATGAAGCTATTTCTTGCCCGAAATCTCAGAGGAACTTAAGTGAGCATTCTGCTGGCATTGTTCTCTTTTTTGCCCATCTTTGTACCAAGCATGAGCTGAAGCACAGCTCTAATGATCTCTACCTCTTGCCTTAAATACTGATTTCCCGTTGCCTATGTGAATAGATTCTAAACCCCTTAAGTCTTTCTTTGATTTGGCCTCAGCTTATCATTTCATCCCTGCTGCTCCCCAGTCATTCAGAAGTACTTGCCATTGCATTCACATGCCTCATTCTTAGCTTCTTTGACCAAGCATCATCTTTCATTCTGCTACCTCTGCTTAGAGTCCTCTCTCCCCTTTTTGTATATTAAGATTGTATTCATGCTTCAAACCTCAGCTGAGATGCCACCTCCACAAATCTGCCCTTTTTCCCTCATTCTTCCACTCATTCAACAAGCCAGTTAGCACTTACCGTTCATCCAGTATCCACCCTCCAGATCTTGCAGTTTAATAGGAAGCACAGAGATTAAATGAAGCACAATAAAGTGTGATAAGGGCTTTAATAAAAGTACATGAGGGATGCAGCAAAGGCCAAGTAGAAAATAATAAGTTCTGCATGTCAAATAATGTAGTGAGGAGAGACTTTAGAGAAGATATAGCTGGATGCATAGGTAAGACAGGCACGGGTGTGGGTAGGTTGATGGAGGGGTGGTAAGCAGAGGAGCATCATAAGCAAAAATATGGGAGTATGCTGGGTGCAGTGGCTCATGCCTGTAATCCTAGCACTTTGGGAGACCTGAGTCTAGAGAGATTTCATCTCTATTAAACTTGGTAGTCAGGCAGTACTAGGAAGGTTGGATGAAAATTGGAGGCAAAACTGTCAGTTGTGTGGCAGTGGAGAAGGTGTGGCAAGGACAAACACAAGGCTTGAGCAATCTGGAAACAGTGGGACTTGGTGGTGATGGTTAGGCAGGTGGAGCGGAAGTATGATGAGGTGTTTTGTTCAAGTCTCAGATATCTGTCATAAGAAATTGGAGGTGCTGTCCAAGATAGGAAGACCTGGTTAGGGGAGAAAAAAAAATTAAGACCTCAGTCTTAAATATGTTTAATATGACTATTTATGGGTAACTATACTCAGAAGGCAACTGGAGATATGTAAATGAAGCCTAGAGAGAGGTCTAGGTTGAAGAAGATACGTATTTGTGTTCCTCAGCTCCGTGATGGTTATTGAAGCCATGGGAGTAAATGTGGTTCTTTAGGATAAGAAGGTAAAGTTAAAAGGGAAAAGAGCTAAGGAAAGGAAACCTTTGGGGCCCACCAACATTTGATAGATTTTCAAAGCAAGATTAATCTACAAAGAAAAGTAAGAAGGAAATGTCAGAGAAGTTAAGGTCTAGGCTGGAGTTGGATGACCTAAATCCAAAAGGAAAGGACTGACCAGGACAAAAGGGATTGGAATTGGCCTCAGTCGTCTCAAAACACAACCACACTGGAGGAAGGGAGTGAGAGACCTGGAGGACAGGAGTTTGTGCTTACACTTCTTTGTGTGTGTATGTGTGTGTGTGTTTTTAGGGGTTTTTTTTAGTCACTGTGACTCAGACTAGAGCAGTGGCACACTCACGGCCACCACAGCCTCGACCTACTGGGCTCAGGCAATCTTTCCACTTCATCCTTCCAAATAGCTGGAACTAGAGGCATGTGCCACCATGCCCGGCTAATCTTCTGATGTATTGTAGGGACGAGGTATTGTCAAATTACCCAGGCTGGTTTGAAACCCCTGGGCTAAGGCAGTCCTCTTGCCTCAGCCTCCCAAAGTACTGGAATTGCAGGCATGAACCACCATACCTGGCTACATTTCTGAGGTGACATAGCATTTTAGGTGACAGACTGTGTCCCTGAAAGATAGAGACTAAAATGAAATGAAGGTGAAGATTATGGCAAGGTAATCAAGGAGGATTGTATTGGATGCCATGCAAATTAAGGTGAGCATGATCCAAGATGATGGCTGCAGTATTTGGGATGAAGAGTGCTGCAAATACAGTGTCCCTGGTGCACGAGGTGCAACTACTCAGAGCTGAGCAGACTGTGGAAAAAGAAGATAGTAGTGATCCTTCCTCCGGGCAGCTGCACTTAGTCTTTTACTTCTATCTTGTACATATCTCTTGAGATACTTACTAGTTTGCAGTTTATAATAGAACGATTTATATGATTTCTTTGCTCTCACATTTATTTCTTTGTTCTATCTTTCACTAGATTGTAAGCTACATAAGGGCATGTGCTATATATGTTTCTTATGGCCTTATTCTTACCACCTAATACGGTGTCTGGTACATAATAAATACTCTATACGAAATTACTGAATGAACAGATGAATGAGTAAAAAGAGAGGAAGGAAGGGGCAGAAAGAAAGGAAGAAAGAGTCAGGCACTTAGAAAGGAAAATAGACTGCTCTCTTATTTCTCATCCCAGACAGCAAGACTTCCCTTGTGGACACATTCTTTGTCTTATCCTGTGTCTATGGTGGAGTAGATCTTCTAGGAATATTGGTGAGGTGAATGAGTGGAAGTTGCTGCAAAACGTATTTTAATTCTATAGGGGTTTCTTTTTTAAATATTTTGTTTATTATGTAACAGTTTAGGAAAAATTATATTAACAGACTTTGATTCATAAATATAGTGAGGTATGCATATTCTACATTTCACACATGTGGTTTTATATAGTGATAGCGCTGTTTATTTCTCTGGAAAAGAAAAATATGGTAAAATAAACTTTTTATTTAGTGGAGATCGAAACAGTAAAAGAAACTCTAGGTTGCTTTGGCTCTGCCTATGGTAGGATTATTGATTGACCTGTAATTGCTTATGAAGGCCATTCATTTTTAATATTTATTTGTTATTATTATTTAGAGACAGGGTCTTGCTGTCTTGCCCAGGCTAGAGTGCAGTGGCACAATCATAGCTTCTGGGCTCAAGCGATGCTCCCACCTTGCCTCCCAAGTAGATGAAAGTACTGGCGCACACCACCACATCCAGTTATTTTTTTTTTACTTTAGTAGAGATGGAGTATCACTCCTGATCTCAAGCAATCCTCCTGCCTCAGCCTCCCAAGGCACTGGGGTTACAGGTATGAGCCACCGTGCTTGTCCAAGGCCATCCTGGAGAAGTTCAGGAGCAACTGTTCATGGATACTCCCATTACCTCTCTATTATCTTTCTCCCTTTTTCTTATTACCAACTCTTGTCTTTTACTTTGATGAGCTAGAGAATTGCTGTCTTCTTCATTTAAACTTGCATTATTGTATCTCTAATCTTGGTTCTTTCTCATGCCAGGAGAACTTCAGGGTCATTTATTATGAGTGGTTGGAAATTCCACCCTATTCTAAATTATTTTACAGAAAACGTGAGGATTCTGAGCCAGCTTGAAGGATGTGGTAGTGTTATGGAGTCAAAAATTGTAATAGTATCTACTTGTGTTTTGGTTAAATATAAAGAATTTTTATATCACAGTTATCTTTTTGTGCCATTCTTTCTGTTCTCTTTATTTTTATCTCTAAACAAAATATCTGACTGTTATGTGACCTGTTAGAACACATTTTTAAAATATGTGTCACCATATAAGGGCTTTTTCTACATTTTTCTGTATTGTGTACAACTGAATATATTTGGTTTTATTTTAACTGGTAAAATGCCAACGTGTTTCTTATTAAATTTCTCTTAGAGGCTGGGCTCAGTGGCTCAGCGTGTAATCCCAGCACATTGGGAGGCCAAGGCAAAAGGATTGCCTGAGCTCGTGGATTCAAAACCAGCCCAGGCAACTTGGCGAGACCTCGTCTCTACAATAAATAAAAACTTGGCTGGGTGTGGTACCATGCGCCTGTAGTTCTGGCTCTTTGGAAGGCTGAGGTGTGAGGTGGAAGGATCGCCTGAGCCCAGCAGGTCGATACTGGGGTGGCCATGAGCGTGCCACTGCACTCCAGCCTGGATGACGAAGTGAGACTCCAAATCAATAAATCAATCAATAAACCAATAAGTAAATACATTTCTCTTAGATTTCTATAATAAAATATCTTGTGTATTGCTATAACCCTTAAGGGTTTTTAATACTATTCTCTGCTCTTTTGCAAGGAATATATAAGTTAAAATCTTCCGGCCCTGTCAGTGGGTGTAACATTAATAGCCAACATTGTTGGAATTCCAAATGTGGCTAAAATTGAATCATTGAATTTTATTCCACTAGAATCATACAATTTGAGGGATTAGAGTCAGAAGAACTGTTATAGGTCATCTACTCCAGTCTCCCTATTGAATAAAGAAAGAAATATACCTCCAGAGACAGCGACTTACCTTAGGGCGCAGGGCTTCCAAGCGCCTTCAACAAGACTGGTTTCCACTTTACTCTTACCAAACCCTGACCCCTCCTCTGGCAACTTCCTTGACACACCTCTTCCTTCAGATTGATGCTTCTCACTAGCATTAGCTTTCTCTATAGCACTAGTCACATAGCTCACACATTTTCTCCCACTTATTTCCTCTAATTTAAAATTATTTTACAGTAGAAATTGAGGACAATAAAGAAATTATGGTAATTTGATAATTTACTAAGTGCTAATATAGTGACCAGAAAGAGTTAATGTAAGTTTTCAAAATGTCTAAATTATTCCTAAAGACAGACTTACGCGGTAAAAGAATCTGTTTTTTCCTCTTGATTTGGTTTATTGTCTATGAAAGACCATATACAGTGTTATGATGACACATAATTTCATAAGCCAATAGCAGTTAGAACAGAATAAAATCCTGTATCCTTCTGCCTGTTAAATCTGGGACCAAATGGGAGAATATTTTCTTAATTTATTGAGATGTGTTTTTATTCTGTGATGCAAATAAATAAACCTCAACTCATTTATAATGTGAGAACATTTAAATACTTCACATAGCTGAGAATTATAATAATACTTAAAACATCCCTTGCTTGCAATTTGTTATTAGTTTTCTCTAATATAAACATATTATAATTTATATGTATGTAAAACAGTTCTAAATGTATGTGGTAGCCATCTATTCTAATCATCTTTTAAGAATTTAAGTTTGCAATTAAGTCTAATGTAGTAAGTTCTACATCAAATACTTGTGTATATATACAGTTAACTTGGAGGCTTATAGTTATCGCCCTACTGTCTTTGGTGACTGCTATTTTCTGATTAAACTTCTCTGAAAAAATAAAGCCTCTGGTTGTAAAAAATACTTCTTGGTTGACATTAGTACTCTCTAATCAGAAAATTTAGCTGATATAAAATCGTTAACAGCAGTCATACATATTTTTAGTAAAGTGAATATTCAGTCAGAAAATGTACTTTCCTTTTAAGTCTATAGCTATTCATAACTATTTCTTTTAAAATAACTGTGAAAAGGTTGTCTCAGACAGATTGTATTGTTTTTCTCTCTTTGCAGCTACGACAGTTAGTTAATATTTGTATCAATCCAGATCCAGAGAAGCGACCAGACATCACCTATGTTTATGACGTAGCAAAGAGGATGCATGCATGTACTGCAAGCAGCTAAACATGTACAAGATCATGAAACATAACCAAAATAATTTAAAGTATTCTTATGCAAATCATACCTCCCTGTTTATGTCTGGGTGTTAAGATTAATATTTCAGAGCTCATGTGCTTTGAATCCTTAACCAGTTTTAATATAAGCTTCATTTTGTACCAATCAAAATCACCTTCTAGCAACCCCTCAAATGACTTTGGAATAATTAAATTGCATGTTAGGAGAGTATGGCTTCTAATGGCTAAAGGTTTTTAGAATTGTTTAGAGTTTTCTGCTGATAAATTATGTTCAGATAGACTGCTAGTGCCAAATTTGAAGGTGCAGCTTGGCACACGTCAGGATAGACTCGAAACCTGATGAGAAAAGTATCTGAACATGTGACGTGTTTGTTTGTTGGTAATTTATGGACATTGAGATGAACACAATTGTGAATTGTGATTATTTCGTTTTTTAAAAGTTTGAAGTACGTGTTTTAGTTCTTAGCAGTGTAGCTTTCAAATTAATTTTTAGGATAAATGTAGACAAACTGAGAAACATTTGAAATTCTTAGCTTATACATTAAAAATGGAACTATTAAATGTGAAAAGATTTGGGGACAAAATGTGAGTCAGACACTGAAGAGTTTTTTGTTTTGTTTTGATATTTTGATATTCTCTTTGCATTGAAATGGTATAAATGAATCCATTTAAAAAGTGGTTAAGGATTTGTTGACTGGTGTGGTAGTAATTTTTAAAGTTGCACGTTGCCCAAGGCTTTTTTGTGTTTTACTATTGTTTGTACATTTGAAAAATCTTTGAGTAACCTTGCAGTACTATATTTCAATTTCTTTATAAATTTAAATGCATTTTAACTCATAATTGTATACTATAATGTAAGCATATGTTTTTATTCATAGTTTTTTGAAATTCTGATTGGTTTCCTTCAGAAATTTTTTATATTCTTCAAGTTACTTTCTTATTTATATTTATATGCATTTTATCATTAATGTTTCATATTTTCTGAGAACATATACTCTTTTAAAAGACATTAGCATACCAACACTTTTCCTGAATTGAAAACTTTTTTTAAGCTTTTTAAAATTTGGGCTGCCCTATATGCATGTACTTGGTCTTGTTAAAGAGGAAGAAAGGATGTGTGTTGTATTGTACCTGTGAATGTTGATACAGTTTCAATTCATTTGACAAGGTTGTAATTCTAGAATATGTTTAATGAAATGAAAACTGGCCATTATGACAGCCAGATTGTTTTGAGATTAACATTTCTATTGAGAAGCTTTTGAACAAAGTACTATATTTGTGCATGAAGATGAAAGAGATGGTAATGCTTCAATTAGTTTAAGGAAATGGGCAGAGTTTAGTAAATGCTGTTGTGCAGATATGTTTTCTCCGAATGCCTTTCATAATAGTGGCAACCAGTTCCTGAAAGCCAGGAGGCAGCCACTAGTAAAGGACACAACGTCACTATCAAGCATTGGGATGAATTATCCTGCCAACGTGAAAACCTTATGTTCAGAGAACACCTCCCTTTAGCCAATGTAACTGCTGGTTTTGTTGTTTGTATGTGTTTTTCTTATACTCATTTTGAATCTTTTGAAGTCATTTATAAACTTTAAAAATATATAAAGGGCAAAAAGTATAAACTCCTGTTTTTCAAAATCTACTCGGTTATGTATGGTATCGGAAGGGTAATTTTATTTTGGAATAAGCAAAGAAAATCTGGTTGTTTTTTGGTTTTTATGAGGGCTGAATACATTGTTTTCCTCAGGTTCTCGTGACTTTTTACATTTACACTAAGCATCCATAGATTTATCCCTAGAAATATGAGAAGAATTGTTTTTGTCAACCATTAATGTCATGTTCATTTTAACATGATACAGTTGACTGAGATGAAATGTTCTCTGGTTGGAACAAATACTCTCCTTTTTCTTGAACTCTTTAAGAACACATGGATCTAAAATTCATTAGCTTGACCCCTCACAGTGACTTTTAAGTAAAGATGTAAGCTTTTCTTCATATTGAATCTATCTGCTAGAAGGAAATAACTGAGAAAAATTTAATGATCAGGGAAACCATTATTATTTTCTACATATGGAAACATTCTGTTTCAGATATTATATCTTTTTAAAAATCTAAATGTTCATACTTTTCCTGAGGAAACCACTGTGTAAAAATCAAATTTTAATTTTGCATGGGATCATTTCAAAGAATTATGAAGTTGATTAGAAGTTCTAATTTATATAATCACCTATAAAATGTTCTCTTTATGTTTCTGTTTATAGTAAATTGTATATTGATTAAATTTAACATTCGAATTGATTTCAAAAGCAGTAAAATGAAAGGTATATAGATTCTAAACCTTATTTAGACATTGGTACCAGTTACCCAGGGGAAAATGTGGGGTAACTTTGTTTTGTATGGTGAGGTTTAGGAATGGTGAATGAAGGGTATCTCAGTATAAGTAAAGTGCTCAACAATGTGCAATGATTGTAAATTTAGTTAGCTATTACAGCTATTTCATGAATGCTTTACCATTCTACATAGTATCTATTACAAAACACCTTTCTTATATCCTGATATATACTTCAGGTGTTGCTGTTAACATTTACCATGATATTTATTTTAACCAAAATGTTATTCACATTAAATGTTTATTCTTTAAAGTGAATGTATTATGTTTATAACCCACCAATGCATAATTACATGTGCCTCATATTTCAATAGTACTGTAATATGGACATCTTTTGTGAAATACTTTTATTTTGTTATGCTTTGAATACATATACAAAAAAGATTCTGTTATTGGCTTTGAAAATTGTATAATATCCTAATATAAATAAAAGTATAAAAATAAAAAACAAATACAGTAAAATTTCTGGGTATCTGTGATTTTTTTCCCCTAAGGTTTCCCATTGTTTATTTTATTTGACATTTAACCTACAAACAATTCTTCCACATTTCCATAACTTCACCATTTTGGAGAAGCCTAAGAATTGAAATAGTCACAGGTGATAACAGAGGTTTGACAGATCCTAAGAAGTAGTTTTTTTTTAATGTGCATTAAACTGAGGCACATCTTTACATGTTCTGTTCTCTTCTGTGCATCATTTTCTGTTTTTGAATAAGAAAAGTTTTCTAAAAGATGAAACATTCATCTTCCTGCTTTGAACCTTTAGAGTCTCAAATTTAGGCAGTAGATTCAATTTCTGTCACTGTAATGGGCTGCTAACCATGTTACAGATAATTTATATATTGAATGTTCTTTTCACATAATAAGTGAAGGCTGCTACTATGCCTGGAAACATTGAATCTGAAAGATCTTAATGGGATAAAATCTGCCATACTGGTGGTAGAGTGAATGGGTATACCTTACACATCAGGATTACATTCCAAACAGACCATGATGAGGAATTGCTACCTGAATAAGCTATAACTTGTATTAAAGAACCTTTGGTATGAGTGTGTATATGTGTGTCTGCATGTTTGCAATTGTAAAGTAGCAGTCAGTTTTAGGACTGTTTGGGACTGGTTGAAATTTTGCTTCAAAAGTATATTTATTAGAAAAGTCAGTGCTGGGTATATATGTTTAAATGTATTAATTGGTGCAGTGATAGGTACCACCAAATTGATGAAGTTATTTTTAAAAATCAAAATGATGACATTATTGACAAAGATAACTGCAGTGAAGCCCTTGAGTCAGTGAAGACTTCTATGAAGTTATTGCATTATTTTTAGTTACATGTCAATTTATGATATAATTAATCATGATTTAAAACAGACTCATCAGATTATCTTTCAGAGAAAGATGGGAAAGTTAGTAACATTTATTTTATTTTTAATTGAGAGATTTATTTAAGGGAGGTTCTTTTTTTCTGGTCTTCTTATATACCTATTTCATTTAACTTGGATCCTAGAGTAATCTCATATTAAAACTTAAAGTCAAAGGAAACGTTTAAGTTATTATTTTCACTGTCATTATGCATAGTAAATCATTTTTTTTACTCCTCTCTAGAAGTACAGTTCTGTAGTTAAATTATTTAATTTCTCAAATCCTCACTTTCTTGTGTGCAAAATAGTGATATTATTTCCTAACTCTGTAGGAGAATTAAAGTGCAATATATGTATACATATATATATTATTTGTTAGTTTTTAAGTTGGAGTCTCACTCTGTCGTCCATGCTGGAGTGCAATGGCACACTCACGGCCACCCCAGCTTCGTCGACCTGCTGGGCTCCAGCGATTCTTCTGCCTCAGCCTTCCAAGTAGCCAGAACTACAGGCGTGTACTACCACGCCCGGCTAATTTTTTATTGTAGAGACGAGGTCTCACCAAGGTGCCTAGGGTGGTCCCAAACCCTCAGGTTCAGGCAATCCACTCGCCTTGGCTTCCCAAAGTGCTGGGATTACATGCAATATATTTTATAATGACTGAATGCAACACTGCATACCAAATGAGTGCTTGATAAATGTAGCTATTATTACATGACAGGAAGAGAATATGTGGGTGCCTTCTCTGCTATACTTCCATCACTTTTGCCTTGTTCTCCCCATAGTCCCACCGACCTAGTTTTTCAAAGGTCCCAAGCTCTTCCTTAGGAACAGTGTAGCTTAAGGCTCTTCCCTTTTTGCTGGGAAAAAAATCCAACTAATCTTTCAAAGCTGACTTTAAATAACTTTCTCAGGAACCACCCAGACCACATCCTGTACTTTTACATTCAGTGTTTGGCCCAACTCTAGCCAAATGATTACTTGTATGATTATTTTCTTTCAATCTCTCTGCTAGATTCTAAATGCTCAGAGGAAAACTACATCCTGTGTCAGTCACTGTGGTGTTCAACATTTAATACAATGCCTCATTTGTGGTGATCACTCAAGTTATTTTTGTTAAATTAATAAATGAGCATTATTATGCTGCAAGTATAACTAAGCACTGCAGAAGGCTGAACACAGATGCAAACTCATTGGGAATGAGGAGAGGTGGTGTCAAGGAAAGAGGTAAAGGATGCAAAAGCAAGCTAACTCCCGCTCCCCAAAATGTGAAGTTATCCATTGTCATGGGTTACAACAAAGAAATAGAAGATGATAAGGACTGAGATTAGGCCCCTGGGCTTAATGAGAAACACACCATATCATCTTCAAAACAGCTATTTCAGAAGATTAGAGTGGAAAGCAAAAGGAAAAATGAAATGATAACCAAAAATAGTAGCAGTTCAATTTTTTAAGATGAAGTGAAGTTTAGAGTGATTTGAAAGTCAAGAGAATTAGCAAGTGGAGAAGAAACAAGATTTTTGAGATGAAGAACAGAGGTGGTAAAAAAGAATGGGTTCCACAGACATGATCGATTACTGAATATACGGTGTGCTAGACCCACATACACAGTGTTGAGAAAAAAATCTCATGAACTTAAAATCAGAAAGAAATACATCTAACAGAAATATTAGTATATAAATGCAAATTTTGAGGAGGGCTATAGAGGAAGAGAGACATTGAGAAAATGATATTTAAGTCAAGATCTAAAGAATAAATAAAAGTCTGCCAAAGAAATAACGAGAAAGAGCATGGCAGGCAAAGGAAGAATGCCCAGAAAGACCTTGGGATGAGAAGTTGCTTAGCCATCTGAGTCTCAAAAGAAGATGAGAGTGACTGCAGCAGAGTCATGCAAAGTAAGCTTGGAGATGTTCATTTTCTGTATACGTGCAATAACCTCTTAGTAATTTAAATGGAAAAAAATTCATGATAGCAAAATTAGCCAGGTGTGGTAGCACTTGGAAGGCTGAGGCGGAAGGATTGCTGGCACCCAGCAGGCGAGGCTGCGGTGGCCAGGAGCAGCCACTGCACTCCAATCTGGGTGACAGAGTGAGACTCCAACTCAAAAAAAAAAAAAAAAAATTCATGATAGCTAAAACTATAAAATGCTTAGAAATAGTTGATCAACAAAGATGTAAGTCTTATATAAAGATAAATATAAAATCTTCTTGAGGGACACAAAACAAATCCTGAACAAATAGAGAAAGAGGCTATGTTCTTGGATGGGAAGATTAATAAAAGTATCAAGCTCTATATAATACTAGGAATGCAGTATCTATCCAAAGCTCACTTTTTGGTGGATGAGATAAGATGATGTCACAATTCATATGGAAAATTAGACAAGAATGCCAAAAACATTTTTAAAAATAGACTGGTCTTGACTCATCAAATATGAAGCAGTATGGTATTGGCAAGAAATAGGTAAATAGACTGATGGGGGAAAAAAAGGTCAAATATACATCCTCAAATTATGGGAGCATTTGTAGAAGAGATAACTTCTATTTATTGGAAAACTTGTATTTATGTTTTGCTAAAAGGTACTGGTACAAGTAAGTATTCACTGGAAGAAAACAAAGTTCGATTCCTAGCTCACACTGTACAAAAAAGTATATACCAGATGAAATAATAGTGTGAATTTTTTTAAAGAAAAGTAAAAAAGATGAGGAGAAAATGTTATACTGAAAGACCTGTGTAAGCTAGACAGGAAACGTAAAGGAAAAGATTGGCATATTTAACCACACAAATAAGTGACAATGAGCACCACATTTTAACATATATCAAAATTAAAATACAAATGATAAACTGGGAACCTAACGTACGCCCAGCTGATTTTTTGATTTTTATTGTGATTATTTTTAAAAAGCAAGACTCATGAGCAAGATGGCGACAGAACCAACTGAACTGTGATGATCTCCACAAAAGGTGACTCCTGAACTCCTGAAGGCAGTTCTACGTGCCCCCGCAGCTACCGCCTACACAGGGTGGGGGGGCTGCTATAGCCAGTCCCATGCAGCAAACAGCCTCCATCACACTACGGGCCTCTGCAAGGGGCTACTGCTGTTTGCTGCCAGCTGCTGACACTGCGGCTCTTGGCTCCAGCTGGGAAATTTCCTGCTCCCTCCCCACCCGAAGCCGCCAGCTGCACAACAAATGCAGCACCCAGCCATATTGCTGGTTGCCAGTGCCTGATGCCAGACACTCACCATTGCCCATCATAGTAGATCACCTATGGACCTGGACGAGTGGAGAGAAAGGACAAGTTGAGAGAAAGGATTGGCAAAAGAGGAGCCACCCAGCACAGACATTTTCCAGGCAGAGACTCGCATTGCCCTGCCCATCTCAGAGCAGCCTCCACCTTGTTTCTAAGGTAACCTGCCAAAACAGGAGACAGAAGCCCCTCCCCCATGCTGAATCAGATACAAGCAACTGAGTCCTCAGGCAGCAAGGTAGTAAGCCAAGGGCACTGACCCAATCTATGAGTAAATCTATCTGCCTGTAATGAGAGCAAAGGGGAGGGGTTAGAGATCAGAGCTGAAGAGACTTTAGACACTCAGGAAAGACTCCAGAACTAGTCTGGTTTCTTATTTTGATTTCTGATTTTATTGTTTTGACTGTTTGTTCACTTTTGATTGCTTTTTGATTTAGACTACCTGTTTGTGTTGGGGAAAAACACATCAAAAGACAAGATTTTATTGGACTATCTGTGATTACAGGTATGCTTTAGGGAATTTGTTTGTTTTTTACTCTTTTCTTGTGTCTCTTTTCATTTGTTAGTTGGTATGTATGTCTGTTTTCCCTCTTACTCTTCTCTCTCCAACTTCCTCTTGACCCCCCCCCTTCCATTATTTTCCTTTTTCTTAGCTCCTTTTGTTCTAGGGAGCAAGTCTAAACCCCGCTGCATGGACAGATTGTCAGGCAGTGGGAGGTGGGTTCCAGTGCCCATACACCTGTTGGTGGATACTGGAATCTGCAGATAGATTCTGAATCACAGCTTCTCCCTCAATTAAACCTCAAAACTGCAAAAAGTACAGCCCTCAACCCAAAGGCCAGTCTCAAAAGTGAACAAAGCCAAAGGACCCTCATAAGAAAGAACAGGAGATTGAACAAAAAGAAGTAAAAGCAATCCCCCTATCCTGAAAAACAGAATTAAAGAAGGGGAGGAAAAGGGGGAGAGAAAAATCTACACAAATGAAGAAAAACCAAAAGAAGAATATGGGGCTCTCACAGACCCTGGGAGGTCAGACACTGAGAAAACTAACTTCAGAATGCAAACAATGAAGAGTCCCCAAATGACCGGTTTCAAACTACAAACCCAGATATCAAGACATTAATAGAGAGATTAAAAAGAATTGAGGAGAGACAAGAGGAAACTAGGAAAGAGTTAATAACTGAGATAAAAGTGGTAAAGAATACTGTAAAGGAAATAAATAGCAAACTGATAAGTATGGAAAGCATAATTAGCCAAGCAGAAGAAAGAATCTCAGAACTTGAGGAACAAAATATAGAACTAATCCAAACTGTCAAAAACATAGAAAAGAAACTTAAAAAGATAGAACAAAACCTTCAAGAGATGAGTGATTGCTTCAAGAGACCAAACCTAAGAGTAATTGGACTTTCTGAGGCAGAAAGAGAGACAGAGACCACCCTGGAACAAACATTCTATGGAATTATTCAAGAAAATTTCCCTTATCTCATCAGTGATGTGAAAATTCAAACACAAGAGATTCAGAGAACCCCTGCAAAACAACAAATGAGAAGACCAACCCCCAGACACATAATAATACACCTAAACAAAGTAGCTATAAAAGAAAAAATCCTAAAGGCAACAAGAGAAAAAGGTCAGACTACCTACCAGGGAAAACCAATTAGAATAGCAGCAGATTTATCTATAGAAACACTTCAGGCTAGAAGAGCTTGGAGCCCTATCTTCAAAGTTCTAAAAGATAAACAATTTCAACCAAGAATAACCTACCCAGCCAAGCTAAGCTTCACCGGTGAGGGAGAATTAAAATCTTTCCTAGATGTCCAATCCTTAAGAACTTCCACTACCACCAGAACACCTCTATAAGAAAGATTTAAGAAAGCATTAAACACAGAAGAAAAGGAAAAAAGAACAACATTCCTCACAAGAGTACAGGAAAAAGATTAAAAACACACATGAACCAACCCCAAAACCAAAAGAAAGACAACAAACAGACAAGAACAACAACAACTCTACAAGGATCTTATGATAGGGATCAACTCTCACATTTCAATAATAAGCCTGAATGTGAATGGACTAAATGTACCACTGAAAAGACCCAGAATGGCAAAATGGATAAAATATCACCAGGCAACAATATATTGCCTTTAAGAGACTCATCTCACTAGAAAGGACATTCACAGGCTCAAAGTAAGAGGATAGGAAACAAAATTTTAGGCAAACAAAGCATAAAAGAAAGGAGGAGTCGTGAACTTAATCTCAGACAAAATGCCATTTAATCTGTCAAAAATTTAAAAAGATACAGAAGGCCACTAAATAATGATAAAAGGTTCAATCCATCAAGAAGAAATATCCATCCTAAACATATATGCACCCAACACAGGAGCGCCAACTTTCATAAAGCAGCTTCTAGGTAAACTCAAAAAAGATATTGACTCTAGCACTGTCATAACTGGGGACTTTAATACCCCACTCACAACCCTAGACAGATCATCAGGACAAAAAAATCAGCAACGAGATCTGGAACCTCAATGCAACTCTTGAACAATGGACTTAATTGATACCTAGAGAACACTGCACCCAACGACCACAGAATATACATTCTACTCATCACTGCATGGAATGCACTCTAAGATCAACCACATACTTTGCTATATATCAAGTATAAACAAATTTCAAAAGACCGAAATTTTGCCATGCACCTTCTTGGACCACAGTGAAATAAAAATAAACATCAACAAAAACAAGGTCCCCCCCAAACCCACAAAGAATGGACACTAAACAGCATGATGCTAAACAACTCCTGGGTCAATGATGAAATCAAAACAGAGATTAAAAGATACCTGGAAACAAATCAAAATGAAGAAACATCTTACCAAAATCTCTGGGATGTCATGAAAGCTGTAGTAAGAGGAGAATTCATATCTCTATAAATGCACATGAAGAAAATGGAAGGATCACAAATTAACAGCCTAACAAGTCAACTAAGGAAGCTGGAAAACGAGGACCACCAAAACCCTAACTTCAGCAGAAGAATCCAGATCACCAAAATAAAAGCCCAAATCAGGAACATAGAAGACAAAAAGATAATACAAAAAAATCAGTGAAACAAAAAGCTGGTTGTTTGAAAGGATAAACCAGATAGATGGTCCCCTAGCTGAACTGACGAAGAAAAAGAGAGAAAAAGCCCAAATAAACACAATCAGAAACACAAAAGATGAAGTCACATCTGACTCTGAAGAAATACAAAAGATCATTAGCGACTACTATGTACACTTGTATGGAAACAAACTTGAAAACCTTAAGGAAACGGAGGACTTTCTGACATCACACAGCCTGCCTAGGTTGAAACAGGAAGAAATCGAGACCCAAATAGACCAATAACAATCAAGGAATTTGACTATGTAATAAGAAAACTACCTACAAAAAAAAGCCTTGGACCAGATGACTTTCCAGCAGAATTCTATAAGACATTTAAGGAGGAGCTGATACCAATCCTACTGAAAGTATTCCAGGCGACTGAGAAAGATGGAACTCTACCCAAATCATTTTATGCAGCTAATATCACATTGATACCCAAACCAGGTAAAGATCCAACAAAGAAAGAGAACTACAGGCCAATATCTTTGATGAACATAGATGATAAAATTCTCAACAAGATCCTAGCAAACCAGATTCAACAACACATCTCAAAAATCATCCATCATGACCAAGTAGGCTTCATCCCTGGGATGCAAGTCTGGTTCAACATTCGTAAAACTATAAGTGTAATTAAATACATCAACAGACGTCAAAACAAAACCACATGATTATATCATTAGATGTAGAAAAAGCTTTTGATAAAATCCAGCACCGCTTCTTGATAAAAACCCTCGAACATCTGGGCATATGTGGAACATACCTTAAAATAATAAAAGCCACCTATGAGAAGAAACCAATAGCCAGCATACTCCTAAACAGCCAAAAATTGCAACCATTTCTCCTGAAAACTGGAACAAGACAAGGATGCCCACTCTCACCCCTCCTGTTCAATATAGTATTGGAATTCCTGGCTAGAGCAATCAGAAAAGAGAAGATGATCAGGGCTTTCCAAACAGGAAAAGGGGAAGTCAAGTTATCTCTCTTTGCAGATGACATGATTGTGTACCTTGAAAACCCAAGAGAATCTGTCAAAAACCTCCTTGCACTGATAAAGGACTTTGGCAAAGTCTCAGGATATAAAATAAATGTGCAAAAGACAATCACATTTCTTTACACCAATAATAAACAAACAAAAACCCAAATAAAAAGCACAATCCTATCACAATAGCCACACACACACAAAAATGAAATACCTTGGCATCTTCCTAACCAGAGACGTGAAAGACCTTTACAAAAAAAACTACAAAACACTGCTCAAAGAAACCAAAGATGACACAAGCAAGTGGAAAAACATCCCATGCTCATGGATTGGAAGAATCAACATTGTGAAGATGTCCATCTTACCTAAGGCAATCTACAGATTTAATGCAATACCCATCAAATTACCAGCAACATTCTTCTCAGATCTAGAAAAAACAATACAGGAATTCATATGGAAATACAAACAACCAAGAATAGCTAGAACAATCCTCACCAAAAAAAAAAATAAATAAAAGGAAGAAAAAAAAAAAAAAAGCAGGAGGTATCATAATACCAGACTTTAAACTTTACTATAAAGCTACAATAATCAAAACAGCCTGATATTGGTACAAGAACACACATATAGACTAAAGGAATAGAATTGAGATTTCAGAGGCAAAAGCTCAATTTCTCAACCAACTCATCTTCAACAAAGACTCTGAAAACAACCACTGGGGACAGGACAATCTATTCAGTAAATGGTGCTGGGAAAACTGGCTGACCAATGCAGAAGATTCAAACAAGACTCCTATATATTCCCATACACAAAAATTAACTCTAAATGGATCAGAGACCTAAATGTAAAACCTCAAACCATAAGAATCTTAGAAAATGAAGGACATACTCTCATGGAAATTGAAACTGACATCCAATTCCTGAAAAAACCCCAAACCCACAGGCCATAAGAGAGAAGTGGGACCTCATTAAACTGACAAACTTCTGCAAAGCCAAAGAAGCCATCAAGAGAGAAGGGAGACAGCCTACAGACTGAGAAAAAGCATTTGCCAACTCCAGGTCTGACAAAGGCTTAACTTGGATCTACAAGGAACTCATACATGCTGAAAAGAAAAAAAACAAACAACCCCATTATAAAATGGGCAAAAGATATGAACAGACACTTCTCAAAGGAAGGCATCTGAGCAGCCAACAGCTGGTGGTGGAGGCTTTGTTGAAGATGAGTTGGTTGAGACACATGAAGAAATGTTCAACCTCACTAATCATCAAGGGGATGCAAATTAAAACTACAGTGAGATACCACCTAACTCCAGTAAGAATGACCATTATCAATAACTCAAAAAATAACAGATGCTGGAGAGGATGTGGTGAAAAGGGAACACTTCTACACTGCTGGTGGGAATGCAAACTAGTGCAACCTATTTGGAAGACAATGTGGTGATTTCTGAAAGAACTAGAAATTGACCTTCCATATGACCTAACAATTCCCCTATTGGGAATATACCCAGAGGAACTCAAATCATTCTACAAAAAAGATACCTGAACATGTATGTTTGTTGCAGCTCTATTCACAATAGCAAAAACATGGAACCAACCATGTTGCCCATCAAAGTTGGACTAGATTAAAAACAATGTGGTACATATACACAATGGAATATTATACAGCCATAAAAAAGAACAAAATCATGAATTTCACAGCAACCTGGATGGAACTGGAGTTTATAATACTGAGTGATCTCTCACAGAAACAAAGATCTCAGCATCACATGTTCTCACTCACAAGTGGACCTTGTACAACTATCGTAATACTATAAGAAAAGGATTGACAGTGGCGGGAAACTATGATGGGGGGACAGGGAGGGGAAGGGAGGTGGGATTAACGGTAGTCAATATCTGTCTGGGGTAAGGGGGCAAACCTCATCAACAAGGGTACCTGCACAATGAATATTTGCATTCCTAACCCTTAACTGTACCCCACAACTTTAAAATAAAATGTATGTATTATATATTTTTTAAAAAGCAATCTGGACTGGGCACTGTGGCTCATGCCTATAATCCCAGCACTTTGGGAGGCCAGGTGAGAGAATTGCCTTAGTCTGTGGATTTAATACCAGCCTGGGCAACTTGGCAAGACCGCATCTCTACAATAAATCAAGAAAAATTAGCTGGGTGTGATGGCACATGCCTGTGGTTCCAGCTACTTGGAAGGCTGAGGTGGAAGGATCTCCTGAGCCAGCAGGTCAAGGCTGCAATGGCCATGAGCGTGCCACTGCATTCCAGCCTGGGCAACAGAGTGAGACTCTAACCAAAAAAAAAGCAATCTGGCATTATGTATTAAATAAATACATATATTCACTTGACATAGCGATTTGAGGAATCTGTTCTACAGAAACAAAAACAGCAGTTTCTAAAGATGTATTTCTCTTTCATCTGTCTGTCTATATCTAATCTTTCCACAAAGGTGCTTATTACAGTTAATATATGTAGTGGGAAAAGAACTGGGAGAATGCCTTTGAATAATAGGGACTTGATTGAATAAATTGCTTTATACTTATGCTATTTTTAATAAAAGAATGGGTTTAGTTTTCTATCTCTATCTTAATTTCATAATGCTTCTCTTCCCTAATATTATAAATTCTAAGTCAATTGTATGGTTGATACATTTTAAAAACAAAACTAAGTATGTGCATGTTTGAATATGTCTATATTAATGTGGAGGAAGGTGATCATGACACAAGCTAAGTTGCTAACATCGATCACCTTAAGAGGATAAATGGCACAAAGGGTGACCAATATAGTTACATTCTTCCTTATAACTTTGCGAGTTTTTTTTTTTGTTCAGTACAATAAAATGATTTTTTTCCTAATTGAAATAATTTCTTTTTACCTTCAGTTGAGTCTATGCCTTTTTTTTTTTTTTCACTCTGTTATCCAGGCTGGAGTGACCTCCTGGGCTCAGGCGATCCTCCCACCTCTACCTCCCAAGTAGCTGGGACTATAGGTTGCACTATCAGACCTGGCTAGTTTGTTTGTTTGTTTGTTTGTTTGTTTGTTTAAAGCAGGATTTACTGAGCAGACAGAAAAACTCCCACAGTGGGAGGAGACCTGAGGGGGTTGCCCCTGGCTAGTTTTTGTATTTTTTTGTAGTGACAAGTCCTCTCACCATGTTGCCCAGGTTGATATTAAACTTGTGGGCTCAAGTGATTCTCCTACCTTGGCCTCCTAAAGTGCTGGAATCTATGCCTTTTTAAAAAAATACTTTTAATATGAAAAAATTTACAAAAATTTTAAGACTAGCACAAAGCACTCCTTTGAGTTTTTTTACCCAAGTTCCCCCAAATGTTAATATTTTGCCACATTTGCTTTTTTATTGTCTCTTTATACTACCTTTTTTTTCCTGAATCAATTGAAAGCAAATTGCAAACCTGTTGCCTGTTACCCCTAGTATTTTCGCTTTTGTTTTCTAATAGATGAAGAACTTCTTCTACAAAGCCACAACATAACCATAATAAACAAAAAATTAACATTGATTCCATATTATTATTTAACCTAATCACATTCAAATTTCACCAACTGCCCTTTATAGCAAAATGTATTTTTGTTTCTTATCCAGAATTTAACCAAAGATCATATGCTGTATTTTGTTGTCATATCTTTCTAGACTTCAATCTGGAACAAGTCCTCTGTCTTTTCTTTATTTTTCATGATGTTTACATTTTGAAAAGTACAAACCAGTTATTTTGTAGAATGTCCTGCAACTTGGGTTTGTCTGGTATTTTCTCATGATTAGATTCTGGCAGGAATATCACAGAAATGATACTGAGTTTGTCTCAGTGCAACCTTTCATGAAGAAAGGATGTCAATTTGTCCATGACTCATAATACAAACTTTGATTATTTGGTAAGTTGGTGACCGTACCTATAAAATTATTGTTTTCTTTCTTTCTTTGTAATTAACAGTATGTTGTGATTAGATAGTCTGAGAATATGTGAATATTGTGTTTCTCATTACACATTTACCCACTAGTTTTAGTACCCATTGATTGTTCTTGCCTGCCATGATTATTGCCAAATGACAACTCAAATTTCACGATTCCTTCTACATCTATTGGTTGACTGTCTACTAAAGAAATAGCATTCTCTTTTCCTTCAATTTATAATTTATTTCTTTATTACTTATACCAGTATGGATATAGATTCCTATATTACTCAACGGGTTAAAATCAGTTACTATTATTACATTTTGTAGTATAAAATGTCCTTTATTTAGTTAGTGGGGACCCCTACAAGCTGGCCCCTTTATCTTTTTTGCAAATCTCTATCTTTTTTTTCCTTTTTCTTTTTCTTTAGCATTTCCCTACTTTATGGCACAAAAAAGATATTATAGTTTCATATTAATCTTCCTGTCTCCAACCTTAGAATCAGTCTTTTTTTTCCCCAAGAAGCCCTGGTGTTATTGATTGGAGAATGATATTTAGAAATTGAGACCTGGGTGCTAGGTGTGCTCATTTCTAGTAGAATGACATTACTTCTGGACCCTTTCAGTAGACAATGTAAAGAAATGCATACACGCATACTTGCATGTATTTCCATATTTATCTATCTATACTAAAAGCAAAATTGTGAGATTATAGCTATGCTTCCAGTCTAATCCACCACCTCAGGTTTTTTTCTTTCTTTTTTTTTTTTTTTATTTTGAGTTGGAGTCTCACTCTGTCACCCAGACTGGAGGGCAGTGGCATGCTCATGGTCACTACAGCCTTGACTTGCTGGGCTCGGGTAATCCTTCTGTCTCAGCTTTTCACGTAGTGGAATTACAGGCACACACCACCATGCCCGGCCAATTTTTTGATTTATTGTAGATATGCAATCTCACCAAGTTGCCCAGGCTGCTCTTGAACCCATGGACTCAGGCAATCCTCTCAGCTCAGCCCCCCAAAGTGCTGAGATTATAGACATGAGCCACTGAGCCCGATTGGTTTTTTTTCATTTTTCCAACTTTTAACTCTCTTATATGATAGTGAGAAACCTAACTCTCACTGTCAATATTGGCTCATGCCCACTGCACGTAACCAGTCTTCTGACCTTGCCGACTGCTCCTTGGCTCAGACCACCTCCTTGGTCCCAGGCTCACGGAATTCCACTATTTCCTCTGTACCCCTCTGGAGTCCCTGCAGGCCCAGCTGCCTCCTCATGCTCAACCTCCTCTGGAGCCCTGGTCCTGAAGACTGCTCTAGCCCTATCTATCACAAAGGAAGGGAAATGATGCAGTGATATTGTTTACGTGACAGAAAAAGGGAAAGGGAGGAGACATTTAACAATAAAATTTAGAGAGTCAGAAAAAACAAGGGTGAAGTTATTAATGAATCATCCAGATACGTGTCTATAATGTAAACATCTGAAACACCAGGCAAGCATAACTATTAATTAAAATCAGTAAATTTCCCAGAATGAATTCAACAAACGGAATCTCTTTTTAAAATGTCTTAACATGTAGATAGATGTTGCAGCCATTGGATATTTTTTTTAACTTCCATAAGTATGGACTTCTTTAGTAATCTGTTAACATGCAGCGAACACCTAAGAAAATGGTTCCAGCCTGTCGTACAAGTCAGTCCTGATTATTAGTGTTCCATTATTTCCTGTAAAGTTAGAATGTCAACTCTGGGCTAATATTTATTAACCTGACATTGCATATGAGCTAGATTATGAAACTCCTGTTGCTGCTTTTTAAACAAGAACTTCTTGCTTCTCTCGCAGGGCTGGGTAGGAACCTTCACCTTGGTATTGTTTGCGGAAAACTCCCCTTTACCCGCTGTGCGTCAGCATCATAACAAGACGGCACAGAATACAAATAGACTTTTTAAAAAGTTATTCTGATGTAAGAGAACAGAATTTTTCATGAATGACATATGCTAAACGAAGAACCCACATTCTTACAAAAGTAGAATGCCAAATTATTATTTTATTCTATGTGGAGCTGGCAACCCCAGAATAGGGAAAGGACACTAGGTGCTCCTCCCACCCTTAAACATGTATGCCACTACATCTAATCAACAAGAAATCAAATGAAATGTAAATGTATTTATTTTTAATTTTTGTAGGGATGGAGTCTCATTGTGTTGCCCAGGCTGCATTCTAACTATTGGTCTCAAGTAATCCTCTCGCCTCATCCTCTCAAAGTGCCGAATTACGGGCTTAAATTTGGTTTGTAATCAAATGTTCTCTGGGAGGTGAAGCCTGTACGTCCCTTGCACTGCTAGACTTTCTTTCTGTACTCTGCCACTACCCAAGTCTAAACCACTGTCTTCTATCACCTGAATCTTCCGAGGTTCTCCCTGTTTCCACTCCCACCTAACCAGTTTTCCATGTGACAGCATGAACTATTCCTAATATAAATTACATCATTTTTCTTTCTTTACTAAAAATCCTTCAATAGTTTCTTGTGGTACTTAAAATAAAATCCAAACTATCATGACCTGAAAAGACCCGAAGAACAATTTGGCATCCAGTTACCTCTATCACTGTGTTCCCACTGCTCTGATGTTCTTTCTATTTTCGGGATGCTCCTATCCAAGTTGCATCAGGAACTTTCTGTTTTGGCTGAAGGTAAACGAACCTTCTCCCAACCCAACTTTCCCTCAGCCAGTTCCTTTCTATCCTTGAGGTATCAATCCAAGGGTATCCTATTTAAGAGGACTTTCCAGACCATTCTATCTAATATGATATTACCACATGCCTCCCACTGGAAGCCCTGACCTCGTTGATTTGGTCACTCTGTAAAATAGTGTTCTTTTTTAGCTCTTTAAGGCGCATAACACACTCTGGAAACATCTCACAATCTGCCCTCTTCATGGTGACTCAGTGAATGATAGCAGTAAGTATCTCAGCCCAGGCGTACCTCCACTCTAATCCAAACACAGTTTGAGACAAAGGGTCGCATGAAGGCTATTTATTTTGGGAAGTGATCATGTGGAATGAGGGTGGGAGATTTTGCAAGAGTGCAATAAGGAAGGAGAAAAAGGCAACGCAAAGGTGTTTCTTCAATTCCTTACCACGGGGGGAATCAAACTTAATCCTTCTGGGACAAACTCAATGCCTTCTGGAGAAGGCATGCCTGGAATTGTCCACCTAGAGAATTGAAAAGGAAAACACTTGTATACTGGTTTCTGTCTTGCATTGTTCATGGGCAGGGATGCCCACCCCCTCACTTAGAGGCCTTTGCATGCATATGTACCAGGCCAATTCGCACAGGCATCCCTTAGCCTAGCTAGCATCAGCAAAGCCTTGGGCAGACCAGAGAATTCAGTATAGCAGCTGAGATCAGGTACTATGGATTTTACCTGGGTGAAGCTTGTTGGCTCAGCAATGGCTAGAGTAAAATGTAGTTCAAGAAGAGTGTTAACAGAAGTCTCAGCAGAGTTCTTTTCTCCTTGCTATAGTCCACGGTCTGTAGAGAATCCGAAGAGTTGGCTGCAAAAGGATGAGTTGTTTTGATTTGAAAAGGAGTTTCACTAAATGGAATTTTTCAATTAAAAGACTACAGTGTGGGGGTTTAGGAAGGACTGTGACCTGTTCAAAGGGAGCACAAGGGAAGAGAGGACAGAGAAATACCCAGGAAATATATGGAATAAATATCTGCAGTTTTGCCCAGAGCTGGGACAAAGATAACCTAAGTGCCTGGCGTAGAGGCATTTAAATACTTGTTTGATAAATGAAAGGGTGAACAAAGGAAATATTGAAAGCTTCTGACAGCCATCTCTGTCTGATTATCAATGCCTAACTAAGGAATGGATGTTATTGGTTAACACTTAGATTTTTCTTCAACATTTACTATCCTCAACAGCCTGAAATGTATGCTTGATTATCTCAATCATTATACAAAATACAATCTTTTTATCGTATCCAGAAATGTTCATGTATGTATTTGAAACTATATGTTATTTTCACAATGCAGCCTTGAATTAAAATGGCATAAAATGAATAACAGGAGACATTTCTCCATTTTAATGGTTGTATGAGTCCCTATATACCTTGCATCTAACAACTATTCAAAATAAGGCTGACACTAAGCTCTTTGTTTTTCCTGGTGTTTCCGGATATTCTTAACCACTGAAATATGCTCTTTTAATGCACTGTATGTCATATTTATAGCACATATCTCCCATAATTAAATATTCTGTTATTTTTAATTTCTACTTTCTATGCAAGGTTATAAGTTCCTTGAAAGAAGAGACAATGCCTGTCATGACTGTTGCTGTATCTCAGTGTTTAGCAGAGTAAGTGCTGAACAAATACTCGGTGAATGAACATTTACATACATTAGCTCACTTATATGTATTTTTTCAATATCTCTATGAGGATAATAGCATTGTCCCATTTAGCAGTTGAGAAAACTGAAACCCAGAAGGATAAGGGGTTTTTCCAAGTCACTGAAAAAGTCAGGTGTTGTTCTAATTCTTCTACTTCCCCTCTCACACTGTCATTTGATGATTGCAGAGGAATTGCCCTTGAATATCCAAAATTGCATTAAAGAACTAAATATAGATGTGTTAGGACATTTTTTAAATTCATTTTTGTCCCTTTCTCATTTATGGCTTGCTGATAGGGATACTCAGCAAAAAAAAAAAAAAAAAAAAAAAAGGCAAGAAAAGCCAACTTAGCAGGTATGGTGGGTGAAGAGCTAGAGTAATGAATGACCCTGAATGAAGTGATTATTTTAACAGTAAACGAGCAGTAGGAGGGATGAAGAAGGAAACCAAACAAGGCACTTCTTTAGTACTCTGTGTAGACCTCTGTTAATGTGTTCAAAGAGATTAAAAAAAAGAAAGAAATATATTTATGTTTAATTTGTATTCGTTGGGGACATTCTAACTGCCAGATGTGATGCTTAGACACATCCCCTATATTGTTTTCTTCAATTGTCATAATTATTCCATTAAGTAGTTGTGACAATTATCCCTCTTTTTATAAAATTTGGCAAGTGTAGCTCAAAGTATTGAATTGCCCAAGGTCACATAGCCTTGAAGTGGTAGGAGAAAATAATCAAAATGATTATTTGTGTTGGAAATTAGTGGATGAAGAAATGTTAGGAAGATATCAAAAAAGGAGATTTTGGAAATGATATTGAAATATTGATAAAAGTTCAAAGGCAGTGGTTCATTTAAAAAAAATAATGGCAGCCAAGTGCAGTGGCTAACACCTATAACCCCAGCACTTTGGAAGGCCGAGGTGAGAGGATCCCTTGAGCCCAGGAGTTCAAGACCAACTGGGCAACAGTGTAAGCCCCTATGCCTATTAAAAAAAAATTTTTTTTTAAAAATAAAACAGTCATGGCAAGTGCTGGTTGCATCTGAAAATCATGGTTTACAATTTAGATGACACACTATTACACTAAAATTGTAAAGACAAGTGCATTTCTCTAGTTTTCTACTACTATAAGACAGCTGCTTTAAGCTAGTTTGGGTCTGTTTTAGTGATTTTTGCAGGTGTCTAGTGAAGGACTGATATATCCTAATGCTTAAAAACAAGCATAATGCATTTTTTATTTGATTTGGATTTAAGGTGGATTAGGATGGAGAAATATGAAAATATTCATGTATGCTATAGCTATAATATGAACTCCTTAATTTTAGGTTGCATTGTATGGTTTCAGAGAAACTGTACCTTAATTTTAATCCTAGTGACATTTAGAAACATGTCCTGACAAAGATTTAACTGTCTCATAATTTTATTTGCCAGCACAAAGGCAGTTCAAGGAAATTCAAGAAAATGCAAACATGACATGGATATTCTGAGGTAGGTCTGTCACCTCCATTAGCCTTTTAACTCTCGAGTATATGTAAGATACAGCATTTGGGAGAGGTGTCCTGCTGAGGCTCCCCCTTAATAATGAGGTAAATTATGTGTAAATCACATCAGTGGGTTTTTTCCCCCTGCTTCTATGGATTTGTCAAAACACTTTATCATGGAAAACCACAAATGAAAACAACTATTTTCTCTCTGTAAGGAAGACAGCATGCTTTTGGGTGAGTGTTTGCCCACAGCGCCTGCAATTGCTCGATTATAAAGCCCTCTGACCAATTCTCCCGGAGTTCTGTGAACCAGATTGCCTTGCACAATCTCTTCCTATCATGTTTCACTCTGTGTTCTGTGCGAGGCCCTCTTCCAGTTCAGGGTTTGAAGCCTGCTCTCATGTACACAAAAATCAGACTTATATCTTTGTACCGCAAAATGAAGCAATTATTTTGTCTTCCAATAGATTCCGCTTCCTCTGCATTGGCCCCAGCGCTACCCACTGTTGTCAGCAAGGCGGTGACACTTGTGTAAGCTTCATTAAATAGAGTCCTGCTGATACTGACCATTGATCCAGCAGCTAGCTCAGGTGCATTTGGCCACAATATTTTCTCCCTCTGCTCTTTACTTCTCTCCAGGGATAACCAATCAGAAGAAACGACCCTCATGCCTAGTGTTTTGAGAAGCAGAGAGCAGTTTGATTTCAATGGCCAGCCTGTCTGCTAGCTTGGTAAATCAAATTTCAATCTCCTAAGGGCAAAAAAAAACCCCACATAGCCTGCTTATGTATATCTATGTATGTGTGTATATGTGTGTGTGTGTGTGTGTGTGTGTGTGTGTGTGTGTGCATTTTACTCTAAGATCTGATTTTTCCCTATTTTACACCATAGGAATTCACCTAGTAACTTAAAAATGAAAAACTCAAAAGTATTTATCTTTTAGAAGTGAGGTTAGTATTCTTTAAACATGCTATGATTTCCTAAAATCTAGGATTACACACCTAACACCAGCTATGTAGAATGCACATATGGAAATTTGATCTAGGTCATCACAGAAGCTATTTTTCCCATTTTGTGTATGTGTTGGCAAAATAGAAAAGGATGATTAAAAAAAACAAAACTGTATCTCTGCTAACTCATCAATCTACAATGCTGACTTTTTTTCTACTAATTTTCTGATAAAAGCCACTTTTTTCCATCCTGTGCTAACTTTGAGACTCCAGAAATAACAGATCTAGATATTAACTTACTGCAATATACCTAGAACATATGGGTATGAAAATGGTGTTACTATATGCCAGGTTACCTTGGGTTTTATACATTTTGTCCACTCTCTTAAATATATCATCTGCTCAAATAAGCCAATATTTTCTCCTTAGTGTTTCACACACATAACACAGTTTAATTGTGGAAATCTGTGAGCTCTGCTTCTTATCTAGGTGACTCCCTAGAACATGACTTCAGAGAGTAGAACTATTTTCAAATTGTCTATGATGATACTTTACATTTTCAGGAAGTGCTATTCCACTTTTAAAGAATTCAGAGATTTTTTAAATAATATTTCTTTGAAACTATCAAGCTTGTGTCACCATTAAAAATCCTAGCCATTGTGTGCTGTAAATAGATCCCTAAGTTATTCTGGCTATGGAAGGAATAGAAATGACATATAATTTAGCATTTTCCTTTAGAAATTACTTTCTCTTCTCACCCACCTCTGCATACTGTTTCACTAAGCATTCTGTAAGTAAACTTATAGAAATAACTAAATTTTATGTATTTTTAACATTTTATGTGATCTCACACATTTTACATCCTGGGTAATTTAGTCACCAATTTGTTTCATGACAAAGGATTATACTTTGTAATTTTTCTTTACCTATTCTTCTGTGATTTTAAAAAAAATCTTTATTCTTGGATGATGTATACAATATTTATATAATTCTTAAATTTCTATTAAGATTTTGTCTTTTTAAAATTATCATACATAAATGTCCTTTGATTTAGCTAGAATGGGGTCTATAAAATGATTTTGGAAAGTGGATAACAAAAATATTATGTTGTTTCTAGAAATTACTAGTATTTTTGAAGTTTTATTTTAATTCTGGCTATGAAGATGAAAGAGGTTGGTTGTTAAAATGAAAGACCTGTCAGTGTTGAATGTTAAATAAGTTATAAAATTAACTCTGAGAAAATTCTTCCATGCTCCACTAATGGAAACTGTTTTTGGAGACAGTGTTTTGTTTTGTTTTTGAGTTGGGGGTCTCACACTGTATCCCAGCCTGGAATGCTGTGGCAGGATCATGGCTTGCCAAAGCCTCTACCTCCTAGGTACAGGTGATCCTTCTGCCTTAGCCTCTTGAGTAGCTTGGTCTACAGGCATGTGCCCCAGCTCCCGACTAATTTTTTTTTTTTTTTGAGCTGTTGCCCAGGCTGGAGTGCAGTGATATGCTCATGGCCACCACAGCCTCAACCTGCTGGGCTTAGGTGATCCCTCAGACTCAGCCTTCCAAGTAGCTGGAACTACAGGCATGTGCCACCATGCCCGGCTAACAGCTAATTTTTTAGATTTATTTTTTATAGAGACACGATCTCACTATGTTGCCTAGGCTGGTCTTGAACTTCTGGGCTCAAGCAATTCTCTCACCTTGGCCTCCCAAAGTGCACGTATTACAAGCATAGAGCCACCATGCCCAGCCTCTGGAGATGATTTTAATCATTAAAACTGGAGACAGGTGTGGATACTACTGGTATTGGCTAGAAGCCAGAGATGCTGCTAAATATTACAATGCACGAGACAGTCCCAACAATAAGGAATTATTCAGTCCCAAGTGTAAATAATGTCAAGGTTAAGAAATCCTCATGGACACTAGAGACTTATAATGGAATAGTGGAAATTAGGAACTAAGTTGACCTCACTCATGAAGATAGTGTCTATAGAAATTCTCAGCCCGAGAGTTGTTAATTATATACCATAAAATAGTTTCTGTATTTGTTCTTGAAAAAACTTGTCCTTTATTTTATTGAAATCAGATAGAAGGCTTTGATTCCCATTCCTACGGACCCTTGTCACTATTCTAATTCATCTTCACATAATTAGAATGCGTTTTTACAAGGGGTCATGGTATGGTTAAGAATGCTAATCTTCACCAAAAAGTCAAACTGGTTATTAAAACTAATCAGTTATTTTAATTGTTGTCTTCCTAGTTAAATCAATTGGATTTTGTTGGTGAATACCAAAAAAGGAAGTATTTTATTCCTTAGGAAATGGCATGCACTTTAATATTTTGAATTAAATACAAATACAAATATAACTGTGTAGTCAAATAACGAAAGGACATGCTTCATTTCTTAAGTTGTTTCTGACCTAAAATCAGTTAATGTACTATAAGTATATATGTAAGCTATGCTTCTGTGTAGTGGTTAATCAATAACCGATTTTATTCAACTAGACATACACACTGACACAGCCTTCTGTGTTTAACTCTGTATGTTGCTTATTTTTATTACCCCTGCCAAGTTCACTATTAGCTATTCCCCCTCATCCCTTTTGACAGCTTTTCTTAAACAATGTTATAGAATTATTTACCCTTTTAAAAAATTAATTAAAAAAAATTTAGATACAAGGACATATTGCATACTGGTGGGGGTTGGGCTTCAAGTGGCCCTTCCCCAGACAGTGAACATTGTATACCATAAGTACCTTCTCAGTCCTAGGCCTCCTCCCCATCTCCCTTCTTTTGTGTCCTCAGTGTCTAGTATCTTTATCGCTGTGGTCATTTAGTTCCCACAAATAAGTGGGAACATGTGGTGTTTGGTTTTCTGTTTCTGAGTCCGTTCACTTAAAATGATGTTCTCCAGTTCCATGCATGTTGCTGCGATTTCACTCTTTTTTTAATGGCTGTGTAGTATTTCATGGTGTATACGAATCAAAATTTTCTTTATCCAGTCAATCGATTGGCACTTAGACTAGTTCTATGATTTTGCTATTGTAAATATGGCTGCAATAAACATAAAAGTCCAGGTATCTTTTTTATGATTTCTTTTCCTTTGGGTAGATACTTTGTAGTGGGATTGCTGGGTGGAATGGTAGTTTTATTTTTAGTTGTTTGAGAAATTTCTATACTCTTTTTCATAGAGGTTGAACTAGTTTATGAGAAGGAATCCTCAAAACACCGGAATTCTTTTTTTTTTTTGGAGGGCAGATCCCTTGAAGTACACTCAGAATCTGTTCCTCTGGATCAAACAGTCAACCAAAGTTGTAAATCTGTATGTTTTGGGAAGATGGCATCATGATTGGAGGAAGAGACGTCCCGAGCTGTGGAAAACATGTGACTGTTTCCTCCACTGTAACAAATGCACCTGCCCACAGCATGCTGAGTGTTCAGTAGTTTTTGGTCAAAAATGGCATGATGCCCATACCCTTTCTTCCCTAGTCACCCCATTTCACCTCGAGTTCTTTCTTTTGTTTGTTTCCCTGGATGCAAAAATTCCTCAAAGGGAAACATTTTGCTGATGTTGAAGTGGTGAAACAAAAAAATGGCAGAAACACTAAAAGTTAGCATCAAAATTTGTGAGTTCAAAAACTGTGTTGATCAGTGAAAAAAGCATCTCAGTAGATGTATTGCATCCAATGAGGAGTGCTTTGAAGGTGACAAGTTTAAATATATAAGAAGAAACGAACAATTTTTTATAAATAAATTTTGGGGTTTTTTTGGACCCCCCCCCACAATCCCACCAACAGTGTATGAGTGTTCCCTTTTCTCTGTATCTGTACCAACATCTGTTGTTCTTTGACTTTTTAATAGGCGTTCTCACTGGTGTAAAAAATTAATTTTTGAGTACTACTTTACCTCACTAATGAAAGATTTTGAAGTTACATAAATGTATTATGCTTTTGTGATGGGCATATTTTAGAAAAGGTGATTCTGAAGTTGTTAACATTTGGTGTATGGTTTGAAGACAACATAGGAGAAGGTAAGTGCCTCAATAAGAAGTTCCCTCCCTATCTTGTATTGTATGTACAATGGTTTTCACCTGGTTTAGACACCTGTTATTGCTACACTGTCAGTCTCATTAGGTCAGGGATTGGGTCTACTTTGCACACTGTTGTGCCTTTAATATTTAGCCCAAATGCTGACCCAGAATGGCACCCAATAAATATTAGTATTCATTTTCTGTTGCCTCTATAGGAAGCTAAAGGATACAAATGTATTATCTTATAGTCCGGCAGGTCAGAAATCTCAAAATCTCACAGGAGTCTCACAAGTTGTCAGCAGGGCTGTTACTTTCTACAGGCTCTAGAAGAGAATTTTTCTTTGCCTTTTCTCGAGTCTAGAAGCTCCTCACTTTATTTTATTTATTTATTTATTTTTGAGTTGGAGTCTCACTCTGTCGCCCAGACTGGGGTGCAGTGGCCGCTCCCGGCCACCGCAGCCTCGACCTGCTGGGCTCCGGTCATCCTTCCGCCTCAGCCTTCTGAGTAGCTGGAACTACAGGCACGCAATTACACGCCCAGCTGATTTTTGATTTATTGTAGAGATGAGGTCTCGCCAAGTGGCCCAGGCAGGTCTCGAACCCGCGGGCTCAGGCAATCCACTCACCTCAGCCTCCCAAAGGCGCGGGATTACAGGCTGAGCCACCGAGCCCGGCCAATCCCTTTCTTATAGTATGATAATTGTTCAAGGTCCACTTATGAGTGAGAACATGTGGTACCCAGTTCCTTGTTTCTGTGATAGATCGCTCAGTATTATAGACTCTAGGCTCCCCACTTTCTTTGGTTTATGACCTTTTCTTCCATCTTCAAAGCCAGGAACAACAGGTAGAATATTTTCTATGCCACCAACTTTTCAGTTATTTGCAGCTGGAAGTTTCTTTGCTTTTAAAGACTCATGTGATTAGATTGGGCCTATCTGTGTAATCCAAGATACTCTCTTTATCTCACGGTCCTTAATCACACCTGTAAAGACCATTTTTGCTGGGTGAGATAACGTGTTCACAGGTTCCAAGGATCAGGGAATGGACATCTTTGGGAACCTATTACAACATCTATTAAATTAAAAAACCCCTTGGAATTGTCTCAATTGCTATCACCAAACCTAGTCATCTGCTTCCAACCATTTGCTGAACTTCACTTCCATTTCCAGTGGGCACCGTCACTTCCAATGGGCATGACTACTATTCTTCCTAAGAATCCTTTGCTTTGATGATCCTGCCTCCTTCTGTATTTCTGCCTCTGTTCATTATCACTTCACCATGTCACTAGTCTATCATTAGGAATCATTGTCAATAATGAATGGGAGTGAAACTTTCAACGTCAGAGCCTCAAGACGAGTCTGTGGCAAAATAGGAGAGAAGTGGAGAAAGGAAAGACTATCCATCTTTGTACTCACGGAGAGGTATTGCAGAGTTTCGCTGCTAGCATCCCATTGTACAGTGTTTCTAGTGTACAGTGTTTTTGATATTCATGGTCCTGTAGAACCCTGATATGAGTCTATGGAACTGGATGAGGTTTAAAATTAAGTTAACAAACACAAGCTTAATATATGGATCGACTTGCTATGCTTCATTCATTCTTTCCTAGAAATGAGAATTTTTTTCTTTAATTCCCTTGATGCTGTTTGGACATGTCTACATCTCAGTATGAGCTACATGGGAACCTACCCATATTGGATCATTTAGTTTTCCTGCCCATGCAGATTTCAAGTAGTAAATTTTGTTATTTCATACTAGAATCAAGAATAATGGCAAAAGCAAGGAGTAACAGTTTATTTATACTTTCAAAAATTTTTATTGGGTACACATTAAGGTCGAAGCTCTGCTCTAGTACTAAAGCTATAATCATAAGAAGAAATAGGCTGAGCTCGTGGCTCAGCCTGTAATCCCAGTGCTTTGGGAGGCCAAGGTGAGTGGATTGCCTGAGCCCGTGGGTTCGAGACCCACCCGGGCAACTTGGCGAGACCTCATCTCTACAATAAATGAAACATTAGCTGGGCATGGTAGCACGCGTCTGTAGTTCCAGCTACTTGGGAGGCTGAGGCAGAAGGATCGCCAGAGCCCAGCAGGTCGAGGCTGCAGTGGCCGGGAGCGTGCCACTGCACGCCAGTCTGGGCGACAGAGTGAGACTCCAATTCAAAAAAAAAAAGAAGAAATAAAAAGATATTTTGACAAACCATCTGACTTATTAAAAAGAAATAGCCAGGCACGATGACTCATGCCTGTAATCCCAGCACTTTGGGAGACTGAGGTTAGAGCCTGAACTCAGGGGTTCGAGACTAGGCTGGGCACCTTGGCAAGACATGTCTCTACAATAAATCAACAAATTA
This sequence comes from Carlito syrichta, assembly GCF_000164805.1. Lineage (NCBI taxonomy): Eukaryota > Metazoa > Chordata > Mammalia > Primates > Tarsiidae > Carlito > Carlito syrichta. The sequence continues at coordinate 540,286 of NW_007249797.1, read as the reverse complement.
GCCGGGCATGATGGCGCATGCTTATAGTTCCATCTACTTGGAAAGCTGAGACGGAAGGGTCAACTGAACCCAGCAGATCAAGGCTTGTGATGGCCCCAAGTGTGCCACTGCACTCCAGCCTGAGTGACAGAGTGAGACTCCTACTCAAAAAAAAAAAAAGAAAGAAAAGAAAAGAAAAAAAATCTACAAAAAGCCAGTTATAGAATCTTGGATCATAACTTAGATGAGAATGACAGGCCAGCACCTGGAAACATCCTTTGAGTTTCCTACATTGTGTATTGTCATCAGAACACATTTAATCATGCATTTAATGTACCACTTTTCAGTAATAATAAAAGCAAATATTATTGAGCATGAATTATATGCCAGAACCTGTTCAAAGCACATCTATTCCTCACAACAACCCTACAGGAAAGTTATTTTTAGTATCCCCATTTTACATATGAGGAAATTGAGAAAGGTTAACAGAAAATTATCATGCCTAACAGTAACAGATGGTAAGTGGCAGAGCCAGGATTTGAGTGCAAATATTCTGGAATAAAACAAACACCCCAAACACCATGCAACACTATAAAGAAATGCAATATTTTGTCAAAATGTCTCAAAAAATTGATAGATTATAAACAAATGCTATTACTTCATTATAATTCATTAAACTGTATACACTTAGATGAGTATACTTTTCTGTATGGATTGTGCTTCAGTTTTAAGAGATGTATGTCACTGGGCACAGTGGTTCACGTCTATAATCCCAGCACTTCAGGAGGCAGAGGCGAGAGGATTGCGTGATCCCAGGGGTTTGAGACCAGCCTGGGCAACTTGGCAAGACCTCATCTCTACCATAAATTAAAAATTAGCTGGACGCGGTAGCATGTGCCTGTAGTTCCAGCTACCTGGAAGGCTGAGGTGGAAGGATTGCCTGAACCCAGCAGGTCGAGGCTGCAGTGGCCGTTAGCGTGCCTCTGTACTTCAGCCTGGGTGACAGTGAAACTCTGACTCAAAAAAAAGAAAAGGAAAGAGATGTATGTCATGATACATAAAAGGACAAATCTAAGTTATTTGTAAATTCTATGGAAAACCTATTTTCTGACTGTGATTTTGGACTGTTACTAAATTTTTTCGCAAGCAGATGAAGGAGAAAGAATAAGAAGTACTGAGATAGGCAGTGGGAAAGAGGTGGTAATCTCCAGGGGGCAAGAAGACCCTACATAAAACTGTGCCTTTTTATTCTGTATTTCTGATGTTGTGACATCTAGGGCCACACTGCCTTTCTCCAGGGTAGTTAATTTCTAGAGATAGCAAATAACTTGGTCTATCAGTGTGCCTTTCATATGCAAACTAATCAATCCAGAGTCAATCCTCCTCCAACCCCAACTACTTTCTTTATCCAGGTCTAACATAGCAGGGTCACCATTCCTCTGCTCTAATCACCCCAGGGCCAACTATCAGACAACTAGGCAATCCCTACATCCCTCTCTCCCCCCAACCCCAGCATGACAAAATTGTTCCAACTAACCAATCCTCAACCTGCTTAGCCTGTCTACCCTGCCTCTCCCTCTCCTTCTTGCAAAACAACAATGAAAACAAACAAACAAACAAACAAAGCATACAATAAAGGCTCTAGCTCATGTTTTTTTTTTTTTCTCTTTTAATTTTTATTTTGAAATCGTGGGGCACAATTCAGGGTTAGGCATACAAATGGTCATTGTGCAGGTAAACTTATTGATGTGTCCCCACAGTTGTTTAAGTTCCACTTATGAGTGAGAACATGTGATACTCAGTTCTTTGTTTCTGTGAGAGAGCACTCAGTATTATAAGCTCTAACTCCATCCACATTGCTGCAGAGTTCATGATTTTGTTCTTCTTTATGGCTGCGTAATATTCCATTGTATATATGCACCACATTTTTTTAGTCCAGTGTTCTTTTGATGGGCAGCATGGTTGGTTCCGTGTTCTTGCTACTGTGAACAATGCTGCAATAAATATACATGTGCAGCTATCTTTTTTATAGAGTGACCTGATGATCCCACAATCTCCCTACTGGGAATATACCCAAAAGAACTCAGCTTATGTTTTTCTCCCTCTCTGTCTGCCTCTTGACTGACCCTGGTGCTTTCCTGTTTGGTCGTGGTGTGGCATGCCTCCTCCTTTTGGGAACTGTGAGTAACAAACTATCTTTTCAATGGCAGTTGTCCCCAATATTAGCCTCACTATAACTGAATAATAATAAAATGAATATTTTAAAACAGATCCTTAATATTTCTACCTCATATTTTTCTAATTCTTGATACATTTGGATAAGTAAGACTCTTATAAAACTAAATTTTTTGAAGGCTCATATAAACAGGTTAGTTCTAGATACTGTGGATATTTCAAAATGAATAAGGCATTAAATTTATTGGCAAGAAATCTAATGTCAACCACAGGAGAGAATATAACACATTGATAATATACACTAAAAGACAGACTGTCTCGTGCTATTAAAGTGGATCAAAGGCTTTGAAATTTTAGAAAGAAATAACTATTAAAACTTGTTAAGATGGTCAGGGAAGTCTTCAAGGGGCATGTTAACAAATGAAGATAATTTAAAGCAGAAAAAAACCAAACCCTTAATTTTAACTGAACTGTGCAAAGGTCCAGAGACAGGAGGACAGAAACCCCAAGTATTTCTAATAGTTAGAAGCATGGGGTCTGTGCTTGGGAGATGTAGAGACCATAGAAACAGATAGTGGAGTTTTAGAAGACCTTGGCTAAGGAATTAAGAGTGAGTTCAGAAAAATGTTTAGGTTTAAATATAAACATGTTATATAATTACTAACTATACATGACTAGTGTGACATATTGACATGAGTCACCACATACTATTTTAATGTGCACATGCATTTAAAAACTTAAGTATGTAGTGGGTCAATACACATTTATGTAAACTATTTTCCCCCCGAATAATTGGCAAGACTAATTTAAATTCACTTGCCCCTGTTTTCTCAGAAATGACAGAGAAAGATCCAGTCATTATATGCTGCAAACAAACACCCTAAAATATTGGAAAATAGATGTTCTCTTGTTTTCTTCTTCTCCTCATCAGATTCCCAGAGTCATTGTTCATTTGACCAATTTATGCCTCCTCAGTCATTGCCATGGCTGTCTTCAAAATCACGCTTGGGCATTTCATTCTTTGCCATGAAGTTAAAAATGGCCCACACTGAGGGCTGTAGTAAGAATTGTGGCAATGAACTATATGTTATACACCTTCAGGGGTGTGCTTGATTTGTAAATGATTGATATATATTACTTGCATCTTTAGGCTGTATATTTCTAGTTTTTTTTTTTTTAAGGCAGTTTATTTCCAGTTTGTTTTTTTTTCTTTCCAAATGTTGATAGTTTCTATCTTGGTGCAAATTTCAATGCACCAATTACCCAATTATTGTAATTAAGCAATGATTACAATTTCATTGTATCTTTATATTATTGGTCTTATTCATTACTAAGAATTTTCTGTCTCTTTCTGACTCTGACTCTAACATATTTCAGTCACAGAATTATTTTCTCCTTCAACTGCCTCACTCTCTCCTCGGATTTACTCCCTCTTGCAGATAGAATGAGGAAGCTCTCTTTCCATCATCTGACCTAAGGCACTGATGAGCCTGTCATCATCACTAGCCCTAGTGAGGGGCCATATAGAACACTATTATGTCTCCCTTCAGTGTCTCTTGACTATGGTAAACTATTCATATCTATTTAGATGTGACTTTTCAGCTAAGAGCCAAGCAACTACAGTTGTCCCCAAAGGAGCTGTGTATTCTAGAACAATTTATTTTCAGCTTAACAAGGGACAATGCTAATAACTAAAGCTTTGCCAATCCTGCACTGAAGAATAAATAAAAGGAGAATGACTATACTTTTAGCTGTGGATTTTTTTTTTTTTTCAGGAAGCGCCATATCTGCACCCAAGAAGAGCATCACCCTCTTCATATATATAGATTTACTGGAGCTGAACAATTTTTTCCCTTATTTTTAGTTAAAAAAAATTCTAAGTTAGACTCAAGTAAAACTATTTTCAAGGACAGCATTTTTTCTAGATCCAGATTTAACATTTTTATTAAAATGGGAGGTGTGACTTAGACTTAAAGCATAATCTGACCCCCAAAAAGGTGAGTTTTAAAAGCAGGGGCCATCTGTTTTGGTGACTGGCTTTATCCGAAAGCTCCTACAAGTCACAGGCTAGAAGAGTTTTCAGAAACAGTCAAAAATGATTATTTATTTGGTTGAATAACCTGACAATGTATGGAAATAAAAATTATCGCGAGAAATGTTATCTTCCCCAATTCAAAAGAGAGCCAAAGATTTGCTGGCAAAAAAGTCCAGTTGTTGAGGTGCTTGTATGCTTCCTCTCCTGCGTGATCAGCGATCGCCACGATTCTGGCCCTTGCCTGCATCCCAGGCAGGCAATGTCAGAACCCATCATGACATCCCCCTCACTGTGCTGTGTTGCTAAATCATCCTGTACTCAGCCACAGGGAATAGGGAAAGAAATAACGAAGCTCCTGAAGAAAGAAATGCTTTTCTACCCCTCTGTCCTCCGTCAGCTGTTAGAGCCAGCATGGAAAGGGGTTTTGAAGTGACTGTATACCAAATTGCAATAAACAAACAGAAGAAACTTTATTGATTTCCTTATTCTTTGAAGGGCTAAGAAGCAGTATAGGAAATTGTGAAACAGCAATATCACAGAACTCGATAAGGCTGCTCTTAGAGCAGAAGCAAACAGACAAGGGAATTTACAGATCACCTGCTGCCCAGAGACCACTGAGCTTTGTGTATGAATTTCTGAATACAGAAAAGTTGAGCAAACAGGTATTCATCTTTTGCATTGCTAGGTAGGAAGCTGGAATGGGCCCTCTTTCTTCTTTGAGTCTTTCACCCATTTATATCTGAGGTGCCATGCTGGCAACTAGCATTCTGAAGAACTACCCATGATCCAAAGTCAACCTCCCCTTATTGCTAATCACATTTTTTAGCATTAGTGTCTTTAAAGAATTCTCTTGTTTAGAGATGAGATTGAGTGATTTGCCAAATATTCCACTACAGATGGCATTCTTTTCTGAAGCATAGAGAAGTTTGTGTTGATGAAGCTCACTGACATAAATCCTTTCAATTCACAAACATCTTCTGATTGTTTGGGTCATCATCATTAGGTGACAGGATTTGAAGCAGAGTGCACTCTAGAGAGCCACATTCTGCATCGAAAGGAGGTACCGATAGAAACCTAGAATAAATTTAGTTTAGCGTGGTCTCTTTGCCTTAGCATAGCCATTTTTGCTTAGACTATACCCCTGACTCGCTTTGAATCTAGCACAGGTTAGATATTGATAGATACATTTCCAATAGGCAGGTTTTAGGACGCACTCAGACATTCTACTGCAGGCCAAGCAGCAGCCTGCCCCACCCCCTTGACAAATCCCCATCAGATGCAAGACAAACACAGAGCCATAGAAATAATAATAACTGGCCGTGGTGGCTCAAGCCTGTAATCCCAGCACTTTGGGAGGTGGAGGCCAGAGGATTGCCTGAGCTCAGGGATTTGAGACCAGCCTGGGCAACACGGTGAGACTCTGTCTCTGCAATAAATTAAAAAATAAACTGGGCATGGTGGGACATGCCTGAGGTTCCAGCTACTTGGAAAACTGAGGCGGAAGGATCACCTGAGCCCAGCAGGTCGAGGCTGTGATGACCATGAGCGTGTCATTGTACTCCAACCTGGGCGACAGAGTGAGACTCTGACTCAAAAAAAAAGAAATGATAATAGACCATCTTTTGGTCAAGGAGTTTGTAGATTGCAAATGTCTGGCAAGTCTCTTGCAGGAAAAACTTCTCCAGGCCCAAACCCCCAAGTTAACCCAATCAATCCTTTGTGATCTACGTGACACAGACAGACCCCACCAGGGCAGCAATCATGTGACTAATCCACCCATCTGCCTGCTGTCCATCACCTGACATCGGTACCTGCACTTACCTACCCCTTCATAATGACGTGAAGCAGACCAATACTCAATCACCTCAATGACTTTCCCCTATCCAAGGGAAATGGCTAAAAGGACTCAACCACAAGCAACCATTTTGCCATTTCTTGGTCATTTCCACTGCTATTGCCTTGCTAAGGTACGGTGTGGCCATGTGCTCTTTGAGCTATGGTCAGGCCATGCTTTCTTAAGTTTGGCTCCCTCCCCTATCTTGGGGAGGTGAATCTCCTCTTTCTCGCTCTCTCTTTTTCTAATTTACCTTATAAATAAACTACATTTTCTAATCTAATTTCTGTGCAATTCTTTGCATCTTTCATGTGACATCGGATCACACACCAGACACACCCACACTCCCAGAGGGCCTGACCTAACATTATGGAGTCCCTGCTGGGAGAGTATGATACTAACATGCATATTATCAAATTGTTACTAAAATTGACTGGACCCTAGGATTGCAGTATCAGAAATTGCACTTTATAGGATGCACAATTATTGTCTTCATATCTCCTACAAAAGACCTATGCAGTAGAAATGCAATATTTCATTTCTGACACTTAATCTATGAGGGTGTCCTTGGAGATCTATTATGCCTTTAAAATAATTTACGTGAATTCTGTAATGATTGTGCTATGCTGAAGGTGCTATCAAAATGCTTTGGGTTTTATAAATAGGTTCAATGGGAAAATTAGAGTAAAACTTTTATAGTTAGGAGTCACTGTAGAGTTAGAGTTTATCAGACAAAATAAGCAGTTAATTCAAATGTTTGAAAATACTCTCAAAGTATTACTGATATTGAAAGGACAGACTGAGAGTGGGAAGCCATTTTTCTTCTTGTTCTTAAACCCTGACACAATGATGAGAAAGTAGAAGCTATGCTTTTGGAGAAATGCTCACTTTAGGTATAATTAACTTTACCAACTGTCTTTTCAGAAACAGACTTCCGGGTATCAGAGGTATCTCATAGTGGCAATCAAGCTTGCCTAGAATAAAGGGAATTTACAAGGCCTAAGACATCATGCATTGGACAAGGACTGTAAAAGTCATGAAACTTGTAACTACAAAATTTATAACCGCTCAAAGGGAGAGTAGGTGGGGATTCGATCTTCCAGTAAATTGGGCCCTATCTACAGGGAAGTCAAGGATCTCCCCGAATCTACCTACTGAGAATGCCTAGGAGATAAGGGGAGGTACACCCTCCATTAGATCTAAGGAATGTCACTTGGGAAGGTACAGGAGAATTAGAATCCTTGTCACGCTCTTCTCTAGGGGCTATGATAATGTGGGCGAGCATTAATGGGTCTCTGTGTCACAGGTTCTCCAAGACATCCACAGGTGGTCCACAAGGAAGTCACAGCAGTCACGGTAGTCACGTGCAACATCTCCAAGAAAAGGATTTAAGCCAGGACTCTGGGGGACAAGGCCACACTCACCTAGAGTGTAGGCCCATTCCCTGTCTGTAGGGGGTGAACTTTTCTTAAATAAATCTTTTCTTCTCTCACCTCTGAGTGTCGCAATTCTTTGCAATCTACTCTGATTTCTGGGTTCCCAGTGCGGCACCTCCGACTTGCCAGCCCCGGCAGTGCTGCCCTCCTAGCCTGCCTCTCTATCCTCACCCTCCCTGCTGAACCCTAACAGATATGTGAATGCTTCCCTTTTTATCATAGTGAATCGTTTCTGACAAGATGTAAGGAAAAGAGCATGGGTTTTGTAGTCACACAAGCTTTGTTCTTATTTCTTACCCTGTTACCTAGAAGCCATTTGGTAGCTTTGTCTCTCCAAGTCTCAGATTTTCATCTCTAAAATAGAAATAAAAATACCTATTTCACAGTTTGGTTATGGAAGAAAACCAAAATATTTTACTCCAAAATATATTTCTTTGATATATTTTGAAATGGCTGCCTCAGGGCCAGTAGACTGAGGTGGTCCTGCAAAGCTGTCTTTTGAGGGGACAATTTGCATCTGAAGAGACTCTCCATTCATTCAGCCAGGCTTTCCCTTTCGAGGCCTTTCCCAGATCTAGGAGAGCCAGACACATCTTTCAAGTTCTGAAAAGAGACTTTTACCATCTATTCTCTCTGAGGGCTGCTACTCATGAGGCTTCATCTAAATAACAAGACCCCCTTTGCTCTCCAAGCCTCTTCCTTTCTCCCTCTCATAAACTGTCTTGCCACTAAAATCTGGTTTTGGTGGTACTGAGTCTGCATTCTTTCTGTCAGGATGTTGTATAAGTTTCTGTACTTCATCTGGGAATTGGAAGAAGGCTCTTCTCCTTTAGGAGTTCAAAGGCGTCTGTTAAATAAATTTATATGCCTTTCCTCCTATTAATCTGCCTCTTGTCAGCGATTTTTGAGGGAACCTCCAGGGGATTGAGGGCCTTGGCTCCCACATTGTGAGGCAAAATAAGCCCCTAGCACAATACCTGTTACACCATTGGTAAAGCTAGAAACTTGTTTGGTTTCAAAATAGGTTATACAGATGAGACTTGACTTGCCCCTCCCCCAGATTCTTGATTGCACTTTAACATTTTGGAGACATGTCCACATGAAACATGTCCTACATTGGTCTCCAGACTCTATCGCAGGGACAATCTGTGAGCAGTTATTTCATCCATAGTGGTTTCTAGCCAGTGAAGAAGCCATTATCTAAAGAAGCAGAAGAGTTCAGCAAGTTAAGATGATCAGACAGTCCTGTCTTGCTTATGAGCGTTTCATGGTTCATTACTCCATCCTGATACCTGCCTGAAAACAAGCAACAAGATGGCAAAACCATAATTCTTAGGATTAAATGCGGAAAAGATACTCTGTTCGTGGAATGATTGTTAACCTGAAGTTACACTGTGGCAATTGGATCTTTCAGGGCCTTCTTAATTTTCTCATGGTAGGCAATTATTATATCTCAGAGGGCAAATACCAGAATGTCTACACCAAGTAGGACCTGGAACAAATGGGAAATAACAACGATAATTTCATTGAATTTTGTGCTTTTTGTGCCCTTAACTAACAAAAAATGAGTTTACTTAATGAAGTGGACAATTATTTTGGAAAGCAAGTAATTCCTTATATTTTAGAAAGTTCGTATTTTTAGTGCCACTTGATGCTGACGACTCCTGACTTTAATAATCTGGAACTGGTAGGCACCAGGGCCTATCTCACAATAGCAAAATGCCAGAATACCAATTGCAAAGAAGTTTAGACTTAATTAGAATTATTTATTGTTTATTAAATATAACAAATTCTTATTTGCTGAAGAATTTAAAATTTTAAATACTCCTGAATTTTAAAAAAATGTTTTTTAAGTCGGAGTCTCACTCTGTCGCCCAGGCTGGAGTGCAGTGACATGCTCACAGCCACCGCAGCCTTGATCTGCTGAGCTCAGGTGATCCTTCCGCCTCAGCCTTCCAAGTAGCTAGAATGACAGGCATGCGCCACCATGTCTGGCTAATGTTTTGATTTAGCGTAGAGATGAAGTCTCGTCAAGGTGCCCAGGCCGTCTCAAATACCTTAGCTTAGGTAATCCTCTCCCTTCAGTTGCCCAAATTGCTGGGATTATAGGCATGAGCCACCACACTCAGCCGAATTCAAATTTTTGATTGATTACTAGCAGTGATTCTACTGTATTTGGCTAAAATAAGTCATCTTTATTGCTAACCGAGTAAGGATAATGGTAATGGTTAATTTTAATGTGCTAACTTGCCTGGGCTGGGTGATGGCCAGGTAACTGATAAAATATTGTGTCTGGGTGTCTGAGGGAGTGTTTCTGGAAAAGACTGGCATTTGAGTTGGTTGGACTTAGTGAAGAAAATACTCATCAACACAGCTGGACACCATCCAATCCACTGAGGACCTGAATAGAACAAGGTAAAGGAGGTAAATTTGCTCTCTGAGTTTGAGCTGGACATCCATCTTCTACCTTCAGACATTGGCATTCCTGGTTCTCAGACCTTTGAATTCAGGCTGACTTTCCTCCTTATTCTCCAGCTTGTAGATGGAACAACTTGTGGATGTGAGATTTCTTCTTTGTCTCCATAATCATGTGAACCAATCCCTCTAATAAGTCTCTCTCTCTCTCTCTCTCTCTCTCTCTCTCTCTCTCTCTCTCTCTCTCTCTCCTGTTCTGTTTCTCTGGAGAACTCTGATAATATAGCTAAAATAGATGGTCCTGAAAGAGCCCTGGTAATACACTTTTGCCCTTAATTTTCAGGGGGAAAACATCTTTAGGTTGGGAAACTTCTCTAGTTTCAAAGGTATTGGAACTTCATTCTGGCAAGGAGTGAGAGAAGAGCAGAATCATTAAACAGAGTAGTAGGATAAAAACTTTGTGATGTTTTCGACACACTATGAATTTCTAGATGAGCAGATAAAAATCAGCATTTAGTGCATGCAATAATGAATATTCCAAAACAAATTAGCCCCACTTGTGTGTTATCTAAGTGTTATTTATTCATATGATATCTTCCTGCTTTTTGCATGAATGAATATGACTGCATTTCTATTTATTTATCATGCAAGAGTGGCTCCCTAGTCAGCATTGCTCACACTTTGGTGTTCTGTAGTAAGTGTTTGGGTGGTAGAAAGAACACAGAAATGAAACAGGTTTTCAGCAACTGCTAAAATGCCTGTGTGATTTACTTCTAGGAGGTGAGAATTATAGACATCCTCAAAACACAAAACAAACGACTTGTGTGAGTCTTAAAAATATCAGTATAGGCTAGGTGCAGTGGCTCATGCCTATAATCCCAGAACTTTGGGAGGCAGAGGCCAGAAGATTGCTTAAGTCCAGGGGTTCGAGATCAGCATGGGCAACTTGGCAAGACCTTGTCTCTACAACAAATAAAAAAATTAGCTGGACATGGTGGCATGTGCTTGTAGTTCCAGCAACTTCGAAAGCTGGGCGGAAGGATCACTTGAGCCCAGCAGGTCGAGGCTGCGGTGGCTGTGAGCATGCCACTGCACTCCAGTCTGGGCAACAGAGTGAGACTCCTATTCACAAAAAAGAAAGAAAGAAAAATATCAACACAGAACCTCAGTGCCTCTTAGTACACCCAGTGTCAGGTCGTTATCCACTCCTCACTTGACCATTTGCTGCTCAGATTTTGAGCGTGCGTCACTGACGGCACGTTTAGTAAGTAAGAATTAGTAGTGGAAGTAATAGAGCTAAGAATTGAGCATATTTGGATAAACTAATACACAGAAATGAATTGATACAAAAGAAACTCATCATCATATCCAAATATAAACTCATCAGGAATACTTTCCAGACCAGTCATTCTATCTTTTATCTCCTTAGCATTTGATAATATCAACATTCTTACAGTCTTCTTTGCCTCAGTTCCCTTTTTTTGGTAATCTTCCACATCATTTCTTTCATGGACCTTACTATTTCTCTTAGAAATATCTTTCCAATCTCACTATGCCATTGCTGTGAGTCAATAACTACTCATCACTTGCAGACGCTGCCAGTTGGTCTCTTTGCTCTCCAATTTCCTACTCCAGCTCATTCTCAATCATTCAACAAATATGCAAGTATTTATTGAGCAATTATCAGGTAGCAGATTCTGTTCCAGATTGCAAAGTCTTCAAAGTCTATTAGTAAGGATAGAGACAAAGGAATGTTTATACCTCAATGAGATAAGTGCTATATCAAAGGCATGTAACAAGGTGCTGTGGGTGTATTAAAAAATGACCCCCGAATATTCTGGGGAGCCAGGACTCCTAGAAGACTATTCAGAGGTGATGATTAACTTCACTTGAATCATGAAGAATGAGCATGTGAAACAGTAAGGAGGAAAGAGACTTTCAGGAAGAGGTATGGTCTATTCAAAAGCTGCAAAACACAGAAAGGGCAAGGCCATTGGCTCAGTGCAGTGATAGCAAGGTACCTGTGGAAGAATGCAGTAGATGATACATTAGAAGCTGGGATCTGCTCAAGAAGAAATTAGTATGCCTAATGGACAACTTTCAACTTTTTCCAGAAGAGAAGAGGAGCTACTAAATAATTTTAAGCAGAAGAATGACTTGACCTGACATGCATTTTGGAAAGATCACTTTTGCAGGCTGTGGAGGATGGACTGGTAGAAGCCTGAAGTTTAATACTTAAGAACATACTAGAAGTTTGCAGGAAGGCCAATTACACTTAGGTTCGGTCTCTGAAACCATCAAGAGAGCAGGGAGACAGCCTACAGACTGGGAAAAAGTGTTTGCCAACTCCAGGTCTGACAAAGGCTTAACATCTTGGCTCTACAAGGAACTCAAACGTGCTGAAAAGAAAAAAACAAACAACCCCATTATAAAATGGGCAAAAGATATGAACAGATACTTTACAAAGAAAGACATCGGAGCAGCCAACAGACACATGAAGAAAAGTTCAACCTCACTAATCATCAGGGAGATGCAAATCAAAGCCACACTGAGATACCACCTAACTCCAGTCAGAATGGCCATTATCAATAACTCAAAAAATAACAGCTGCTGGAGAGGGTGTGGCGAAAAGGGAACACTTCTACACCATTGGTGGGAGTGTAAACTAGTGCAACCTCTGTGGAAAGCAGTGTGGCAATTCCTAAAAGCTCTAAATATCAACCTCCCATATGACCCTGCAATCCCCCTACTGGGAATATACCCTGAAGAACTCAAATCACTCTATCTAAAAGATACCTGCCCACGAATGTTTATCGCAGCATTGTTCACAATAGCAAGAACCTGGAACCAACCATGCTGCCCATCAAAAGAGGACTGGATTAAAAAAATGTGGTACATATGCACAACGGA